>NC_068443.1:19434306-19734306 GCF_023373465.1 Oncorhynchus keta | reverse complement strand
CAGTGTGAGACGGCCCAGCCTGCCTCCAAGGCCACCTGGTCCAAGGGAGGCATAGAGCTGAAGGCCGGGGGACGCTGCGAGATGACCCAAAAGGAGACCGTTCTCACACTTACCATTAAACAGCTGGAGGAGAAAGACAGCGGAACTTACACCTGTGACGTGGGCACCGCCAAGATGACGGCTAAGGTGACAGTCAAAGGTAAGACCTTGGCCTATATATGTGTCTTTGTCTGAAATTATGGTGTTGCACATTAATATGTTAATAACTTTTTTTATTTAGGAATTACACCCGCTGTAAATGAAAGAGCTTTGCTGACGTGCTGACTGCTGTGCATAGCAGGGCACAGAGCTTTTAATTCGTGTTGAGAATTTGGATTCTTTCCTGAAAATGTTTTGTGAGTGATGTGAATCACCCCTGCCAACGTTTAAAGATCAGAACTTGAATATTACTTGAGGTCATATGAGTCATAGTTTGGTTGGGGTTTATCAGAGCTGACATTGTGACATCTAGTAAGATTGACTCCCCTGCTTGTCTTCTTGAGCAGACATGCCGATTATTACAACATTCATACGATGCAACAGTATTGACTGAGCGTAATTCATGTCACTTTGCTTTGCTTCATTTTTAAACATTTGGGAGATCATTCCTTCTTACTGTCTATTCCCATGCTGGTTGGTGGACAAGAAATACATTATGCTCAGAGCAGCATTTGACCTGGATGTGTTCCATCCAGGTCAGACAGTGCTCATAGTAGAGTCACCCCAGGACGTTGAGAGTTTTGAGGGGGACTCTGCCATGTTTAGGTGCCTTGTAAGCCCGCCTGACCTGACCCATCAGGTGTGGTGGTGCCTAGACTAAAACCCCTGCAGCCCAGCCCCCTCAACTTGCTTGACTTTTAACGTTCATCTAGACTCGTCGTTGCAGTGTGCATTGTGAAATTCACAATTTATCAAATTTCATAAGTGACCACCGCTGGTGTCTTCGATCTCAGTCAACCATTCTGTATCGGTCTGCGTTGGTCTTGTTAAAACTTCTTTGGGATAGGGGGCAGTATTTTCACATCCAGGTGAAAAGCATGTCCAAAGTAAACTGCCTTCTACTCAGGCCCAGAAGCTAAGATATGCATATTATTAGTAGATCTGGATGGAAAACACTCTGAAGTTTCTAAAACTGTTTGAATCATGTCTGTGAGTATAACAGAACTTATTTGGCGGGTGAACCCCGAGGACAAACCATTCAGATTATTTGTTTTAGGTCACTCTCTTTTCAATGGTTTTTCATTGGGAATCCAGATTTCTAAGGGACTTTCGCACAGTTCCTATTGCTTCCACTGGATGTCAACAGTCTTTAGGAATTGGTTGAGGTTTTTCCTTTGAGAAATGAAGAAGTAGCACTGTTCAGAACGAGGGTAGAGAGAAATGTACTCTTTGATAGAAGCGCCTGACCTGAAAAGCAGGTCAGCTTTAGGTCCTCCGGTATTGAACACAGTTAATTCCGTCTTAAATTTGATTGATTATTTACGTTAAAAAATACCTAAAGTTGTATTAGGAAAGTAGTTTGAAATGTTTGGACAAAGCCTACAGGTAACTTATGAGAAATTTTGTGCGAGTTAGAACCTGTGTTTTTCTGGATCAAACGCTCCAAATAAATGGACATTTTGGATATATATCGACTGAATTAATCGAACAAAAGGACCATTTGTGATGTTTATGGGACATATTGGAGTGCCAACAGAAGAAGCTCGTCAAAGGTAAGGCATGAATTATATCTTTATTTCTGCATTTTGTGTCGCGCCTGGAGGATTGAAATATGATTGTCTGTGTTTGTTTGCTGGGGTGCTGTCCTCAGATAATAGCATCATTTGCTTTCGCCGTAAAGCCTTTTTGAAATCTGACACGTTGGCTGGATTTACAACAAGTGTAGCTTTAATTTGGTGTATTGCATGTGTGATTTCATGAAAGTTAAATTTTCATAGTAATTTATTTGAATTTGGCGCTCTGCACTAGCGTCCCACATATCCCAGAGAGGTTTTAATCATTCTCTCGTCTTTGGGTCTCCAATCCTCATGGGAAGTGCATGATGTATTTGAATCCATGATGCAGGTAAAATAATAAAGACCGAAAGATTTGATTCTTAAAGGATGCATACTTAATGAATAAGAGACATCCCTGATCCGTAGATTCTTAGTTGTCCAGTTTATTTGCTCACTCTATCTAGACAGTTAACAAATGTCTATGTAAAAATATATATACAGTACAATATCAGTCAAAAGTCTCGACACACCTACTCATTTAAAGTTTTTCTTTATTTGTATTATTTTCTATATTGTATAATAACAGTGAAGACATCAAAACTATAATATAACACATATGGAATCATGATGTAACCAAAAAAAAGTTTTGAACAAATCAAAATATATTTTATATTTGATATTCTTCAAAGTAGCCACCCTTTGCCTTGATGACAGATTTACAAACTCTTGGCATTATCTCAACCAGCTTCATGAGGTAGTCACCTGGAATGCATTTCAATTAACAGGTGTGCCTTGTTAATTTGTGGAATTCCTTTACTTCTTAATGCAATTGAGCCAGTCAGTTGTGATATGACAAGGTAGGGGTAGTATACAGAAGATAGACCTATTTGGTAAAAGACCAAGTCCATATTATGGCAAGAACAGCTTATTTTTTTTACCATGTAGGCTCAGTTTTACATCAAAGGTTTGGACAATGTTTATATTGTGTCTTGGAAAATTCTGCAGAGTCCTAAACTAAGACATTATTCCTACCTTGAAACTATTCTGAATATTGTTAATGTACAGATATGTGCCTCAATGCAAAGTTATGCTGCATAAAAGTGATACAAAAGCTCCACAAATGTATTTCTCTGTATGCTGCTGTTCCTTTGTGCACTTTGGAAGGATTTCATTTTGTGGTGGTGACCAGTTGTGAACACCATGTTCATTCCATGTACTGGTTTGATAACTATCTTCAGTTAACAAGTCATCTGTTTCATTGAATAACCCAATCATTGGAATCATATTTAGGTTCCAAAGGACAGCAATAAAAGCATCGGAATCATTGTCCACTACCCATTCTTCTCCACAATTTTGATTTTTATGCCCTTCCATTACATCTGAAGATTGCAGAGAAAATGATTTAGCCTACTTTTTAATGAAGTTGGGCATGTTCGTCTTTTTCCAGCATTGCCTGCCAGCTTTAAACAGAAGCTGAAGAACCAGCAGGCCACGGAAGGAGAGAATGCTACTCTCTGCTGTGTGTTAGCCAAACCTGGAGCCAAGGTTCAGTGGAAGAAAGGCACTGAGAATCTCAAAGCTGGAAACAAATATGAGATGAAGCAAAAAGATGCCTGCTGTGAGCTTCAGATAAAACATCTGAAGGTTGAAGACAGTGGAGAGTACTCCTGTGAGTGTGGAGATCAGAGGACCACAGCGACTATAAACGTCAATGGTATGGGTACATGTTCTTGGTCAATGGGAATGTTGGGGAGGTCTTGTTTACAAGGAGTCAGTCAGTCTTAATTGATATGTGTAAGCTCATGTGTTGGAAGCAAAAATGTGTGTAGTTAGTGGACTGTATATACAGAATAATTTCATTTTTAAATCAATTGTTTGTCAGCGTTACCTGTGACCTTCAAACACAAACTGGAGAGCCAGGAGGCCGAGGAAGGGGGCAGTGTTACCCTGCACTGTGAGCTCTCTAAACCTGGAGTCCATGTAGAATGGAGGAAGGGAACACAGGTGCTGAAGTCTGGAGAAAAGTACCAGATGAAGCAGAAAGAATCTGTGAGTGAGCTCCTGATCAGCAAAGTAGTACCCGAGGACAGTGGAGACTACAGCTGTGTGTGTGGAGAACAGAAGTCTACAGCCAGTCTCAAGATTAAGGGTAGGGAGCAGATTGGTGTCATTAAATAACTACTTTATGTCCCGCTGAAGATGTTCTGTATCGTCTTTGTCACTGTCGTTATCAAAGTTTCAAGTGTGATTCAGCAGAATATTTTAAAGAAGTTGGTTTGGTATAACGGCTATGATTTGTGTTGAGTTGGCGTACTTGTCAACTTGGCTTTGATGAATTTTGTACATTTAATGATTCATTGTCAGCAGGAAGTTCTGAATTGTCTGAAAATCTAGTGATTAAGCTGAGAAATGTTCCCATTTTAGTATTACTCTCTCAATGTCTTATCTGTCTCTGTGTCTCATCTGTCTCTGTGTCTTATTTGACTGTGTCTTATCTGTATCTGTCTTAACTGTCTCTGTGTCTCATCTTTCTCTGTCTTATCTGTCTCTGTGTCTCATCTGTCTCTGTGTCTTATTTGACTGTGTCTTATCTGTATCTGTCTTAACTGTCTCTGTGTCTCATCTTTCTCTGTCTTATCTGTCTCTGTGTCTCATCTGTCTCTGTGTCTTATTTGACTGTGTCTTATCTGTATCTGTCTTAACTGTCTCTGTGTCTCATCTGTCAGTGTCTCATATGTCTCTGTGTCTCATCTGTCTCTGTGTCTCATCTGTCTCTGTGTCTTATCTGTCTCTGTGTCTTATCTGTCTCTGTGTCTTAACTGTCTCTGTCCAGCTTGATCTTTGTAGTCTGTCTGTCTTCATTGTGTTGATTATCATGTTGTTAGTCTTTGTGTGCTGGTGATCATTCTGTCTCTGTTTCTGTGTTTGGTTTCATTATTCAAGTATCTGCTTTCTGAACTGTGCCATTCTCATGATTTTAGAGGATGAACTAATGTCTGATTGCCTCATATCAGTGGTTATTGTTTTTCAGTGTATTTTATATGGTTTTATCTGAATCCCCAGCCCAACCTGTGACCTTCAAACACAAGCTGGAGAGCCAGAAGGCTGAGGAAGGGGGCAGTGTTACCCTGCACTGTGAGCTCTCTAAACCTGGAGTCCATGTAGAATGGAGGAAGGGAACACAGGTGCTGAAGTCTGGAGAAAAGTACCAGATGAAGCAGAAAGAATCTGTGAGTGAGCTCCTGATCAGCAAAGTAGTACCCGAGGACAGTGGAGACTACAGCTGTGTGTGTGGAGAACAGAAGACTACAGCCAGTCTCAAGATTAAGGGTAGGGGGCAGATCTATGTTATAACTATTTACAGTACTGCATAATTGTGTTCTTCCGACGTTCTGATCAATTGTAGGTCATATTTCAAATGGAATTTCAGTGCATTGTCAAGCAGATTACTTTTGGTTTTAAATATATCTGTATTCGGTAATTGTCAATTATGACGTCCATTTGTTGGTTAACTTCATCATGTTTTGTGAAATGCCATGTTATGTCTGTCTCTCTGTGTTTTGTCAGTGTGTCTAAGGATACTTTGCTTCAGTGTTACGTCACTGTATCGTTGTTTATATCGCTTTGATTCAAGGAGTTATATTGTTGTTTATGTAAATGTTTTAGTACTGTTTAGTTCCTTTTATTGCTTTGAGTGTGTTTCATTGACTATGTGAGGATGACTTTAGTTTTTGGTTGTTAACTGTCGTCATTCGTAACTAAACCATGAATGACTTTCAGCCCAACCTGTGACCTTCAAATATAAACTGCAGAGGCAGGAGGCTGAGGAAGGGGACAGTGTTACCCTGCACTGTGAGCTCTCTAAATCTGGAGTCCTTGTAGAATGGAGGAAGGGAACACAGGTGCTGAAGTCTGGAGAAAAGTACCAGATGAAGCAGAAAGAATCTGTGAGTGAGCTCCTGATCAGCAAAGTAGTACCCGAGGACAGTGGAGACTACAGCTGTGTGTGTGGAGAACAGAAGACTACAGCCAGTCTCAAGATTAAGGGTAGGAGAGAGTTAATACATTTAGATGTGCCTTTTGTCACTAAATATGTTTGGTAAAACTATATTTGGATGGTCCGGATTTTCTATCTGTAGATGTTCTACAGATGGTCATTCTATCAACAAACTATATGTTGATAAGAAACTGCTTTCCAAGGTTACAGTTAGGGTTAGGGTTATCAAGAGCCTCTGACGCATGAGACCAAACTGGGTCAAGGTAGGAAGGGAAGCGTACATGGAGAACAGTTTTTCTGTCTGCTTTAACTTGTCATCTGTGCAGTTTGTCCTGCTTCTTGGTCCTGTTGATGATGTCGGTGATGATGCTGATAGTATTCGTTGTCCTTTTACAGTCAGTGCATATGTCGCTGTACTTGAAGTTCTTTGTGGTTTGTTTGTGCCACTGTTTGTTGTGCTCAGAAAGGAAATTGAGCAGGCATCTTTGTCTCTGTATTCTGTTTGCAGTCAGTCCACATGTTCGGAAGGCTTTGTCTCATTGCTTCTGGTGTTCACAGTAATCATGTATTTATTTGAGACTTGTGTGGTACATCCTTTGTTGGCAGTTTGTATGATATGTCCCTCTGTTGGCTGTTTTTCTGTTATGGTCAGTCTTGTCATAAAAGGTTTGGTTATGAGGTTTTATATTCTAAGTTGCATGTTTTATGGCAGCTCTGAAGTATTCAGCTCCTCCAGTAACTCCCAAACAGGAGGAGCCCCAGAAGGAGAAGGCCAAAAAGGAAGAAGGTAGGGAAGGACAAGGAGAATAACAGTTTGGTTTACTGCTTGATTCTCTGTCTTTATGGTATGTCTATAGTGTCTATGTCTTGGCTGAATGTGGCGTGCAACATCCTAAATGGTCGGAAAATCAGAAAATGTTGGTGTAAATTTGTGGTTAAATTAGGACAGTACAAATATACAAAGGACGGCTCACCATTAAAGCTTGTTAAAGGAGGAAAAGTATGCCTTTGCAGCCTGAATGGGGGATGCTTTATGTACGAGCCGGTCCACGGAACACAAGTGTATTACCTAGATCAGTGCTCTCCGGGATCCTTGGAACATCCCTACACCATTGAAGATGAAATTGAAAATGGTTAAGGTAAGGTTTAAGGTTAGGGTTAGGTAAGGGTTATGGTTATGGTTAAGGCTAGGGGTTAGGGTTTAGGTTTAGGATAGGGACGTCCCGAGGATTCTGGTTAGCACTGACCATTCTCATTAGCCAGATGTAGTTTGTTGTTAATCTGTCAAGAAGTAACCCTTAACCAGGTTGCAACTATGTTTTGTATGTGTATGTAAACCTTGTCTGTGCACAATTGTCACCTTAGCTTTGAGCAGCCTGACATTGTTTTGGATTCTCTGCTTCCCTTTGAGGGCATGCTTTTGTGAGCATACTCAGCTCAGAGTTGGATCTAAAGTGAAATGTTTAAACCCCCAGCTCCTCCAGTCACTCACAAACAACAGGAGACCCAGAAGCAGCAGGAGACCAAAGAGGCCCAGAAAGAGACAGTAGAAAGGAAGACAGTAGTAGAAGCCCATGGTAGGAAAATATAAGATATGTTCTCTGTTGAGCTCATTCTGGAAGTTGTAGAATATTGAGGTATTCTGATTTCTGCTATATCTGTGAAGCCTGCTGTTCCTGCCGGCCCTAAACCAGAGCCCCAGAAGGAGACCGTAGAAAAGAATACAGTAGATAACATTTCTGGTTACTTGTTGAAGTAAAGTTAAAGAATGTTTAGTTTTTATGGTGTTTTGTCATAGTCTCGGAGCCAGCGACCCCTATTGCTCCTGCCACCCCCAAAACGGATCCCCAGAAGGAGACATTAGAGAAGAAGACCGTAGTAGAAGCCTCTGGTAGGAAAGATGAACTATCTGTTGTCTGTCACAGCAATTTAAAAAATCAATTGTATTCTGGTGTTGCTGTATGTAATTATGTTGTTTTATCTGGTCGATAGTTTCAGTCCGATAGGCCAACAAGCAGTAGTTCATCTGTTCCTTTGTGGCTTTAGCACTGTGTGACTCATTTTGGGGGTTTGTGTTTCAACTTGTGATCCTCTCAGTATTATCTTACTTGACACAAATATGTAATAATGTAGTAATGTAATAATAATATGTTTTTGCTTGGTTTTCCCTCAGTTTTAATGGCAGTGTGTGTGTGTCTGTTATAAAGATGTTTAGTTATATGACGTAATATGAATTCATGTTCATGCTGTCACGCGTGTTATTGAAGTTCAGTTATACCCTGAGTGTCCAAAACATTAAGGACACCTGCTCTTTCCAGGACATAGACTGACCAGGTGAATCCAGGTGAAAGCTATGATCCTTTATTGATGTCACCTGTTAAATCCACTTCAATCAGTGTAGATGAAGGGAAGGAGACGGGTTAAAGAGATGTTTAAGCCTTGCGACAACTGAGCATGTTATGTGTATGTGTGCCATTCAGAGGGTGAATGGGCGAGACAAAAGATTGAAATGACTTTGAACGGGTGGGTTGTGGTTGTAGGTACCAGGCGCACCGGTTTGAGTGTTTCAAGAACTACAACGCTGCCTGTTTATTTTACTCTCAACAGTTTCTCTTGTGTATCAATAATGGTCCACCACCTAAAGGACATCCAGTCAACTTGACACAACTGTGGGAAGCATTGGAGTCAACATGGGCCAGCATCCCTATGGAACGCTTTTGACACCTTGTAGAGTCCACGCCTCGACGAATTGAGGCTGTTCTGAGGGCAAAAGGGGTCCAACTCAATATTAGGAAGGTGTTCCTAATGTTTTTTCTACTCAGTGTTTTCTGGTAGTCATCTTGATGTTTTGTCATAGTCTCTAAGCCTGTTGTAGAAAAGAAGATCGTAGAAGCCCCTGGTAGGAAAGATGAGCTGTTGTCTTTTCAACTCATACCTGTGGGTAGTTGGTCACATCAATTCAAATACGGCTGCTCTTTGGCCTATCTGTTCAACTTCAAGCAAACATCATTCGTGGCTTTCTTTAGTATTGTGTGGCAAATTTTGGGGGTGATTATAGTCATTTTGGTGTTTTGTTATAGCCTTTAAGCCTGCTGCTCCTGCCACCCCCAAACCGGAGCTCCAGAAGGAGGAGACCGTAGAAAATAAGACTGTTGCAGACGCTCAGGGTGGGTACTTTTTGTTTTGGGACTGCTGCTCTTTGGTCAGTCTGTTCAAGCGAACGTCATTTGTGGCTTTAGCATTGTATGGCTAATTTTGGGGTTTCTGCTTCACCTTGTGATCCTGTTAGTGTGTCCTGTAAGCTTCTTCTGTTTAGTCTTAGCCTACACTGCAAGTGAAGGACAATGTATTGGCAGTCTGTGTCACTGTCTGTTTCTCTCTTTGAAGACTGTTGCATGACGTTGGGAATTCATGTTCATGCTTTTGGTTGAGCTTTCTGCTTACTAGACAGACGATGAAGTTAAATTATATACGGGTAGTTATTTCGGTGTTTTGCTACAGCCAAGAAGCCTGCTGCTCTTGCCGCCCTCAAACTGGAGCCACAGGAGGAGACAGTAGAAAATAAGTCAGTAGTAGAGAAGATCAGCTATCTTTTGCCTGTTAAGCTCATACCTGTGGCAAGTCTGTCATATCAATTTAAATACTACTGCTCTTTATCCGTTCAATTGGACATCATTTGTGGCTTTCACATTGTGTGGCACATTTTTGGGTCTCTGCTTTATCTTGTGTGGTCCTTATTAGTCTGTGTCATGTATGATGGTTGCCCTTCACTCAAAGGGATGTAATGGCAGTTTGTCTGTTTAAATACTTTTTGTTGTATGACATTGGGAAGTTAAATCATATACCGGCTTGATGTTTTGTCATAGCCGTGAAGCCTCCTGCCGCCCCCAAACTGGAACCCGGGAAGGAGACAGTAGAGATGAAGACAGTAGTAGGAGCCTCTGGTAGGACAATATGAGCTGGCTGTTGTCTGTTGAGCTCCTACCTGTGCATTGTCTGTCACATCATACTGTGTTTCTCAATGTAGACTCAGAAAGCTTGGATCTTTGCTCTTGATTCAAGTTGTACTGTATGTGGTGAACAGTGTGGATATATTCTTTCTGAAGGCAAGTTGTGTCACATTGTCTTTCTGTAGCCCTTCAGCTAGCTTCCCTTATCTTGTGGCTTCGGCTGGTTTGTCAGGCTGTTCTCTTAAGAGGTGTTGAGGATCTTATCACGTGTATTACTGTACCACAGTAGAGAAACCTCCAGTTCCTGCAGTCACCCTTAAACTAGAGCCTCAGAAGCAAGAGACCAAAGAGAGAGGAGATTCGTTTGTCATTCTTAAGTTCAGTACATCGGTCATTGTTTGTATGAATGGATTAAAAATAATTGACTTTGGACATGGTTTGCTTCCATCAGGTTTGCACGTGCATTTTTTGAAATGCAAAAGTTATTCATCTCGTACTTTAGGCTATCTGATATAGTTCCTGTCCTTTTCATCCTTACCTCGACAAAGTACATTCTTTATTGACAATATATTCAGTAGATTTTGCTACAAGTATTGTTTTGTCTGCATACTTTGCCATGCTTCTAAATGGTAGTGGAAAGAAAGTAGGCTAAAATGATGGTTGCCATTTGAATGGGTAAGATTTGAAGCTCCGTGGACATTTGTTTGCTTCCGTCTGGTTCGCTTAGGTGCACAATTTTAAAGTTGATGTTATAATGAAGATATATTCAACAGATTGTTCATGTTTGTACTGTAGTTGTGGAGACACCAGTTGCTCCAGTCCAGCCAAAACCAGAGACTGAAAAGGAGGAGAAGACAGTGGTAGAAGCCAATGGTGGGAAAAGAGGAGCTTCCTTTTGCAGTCTATTCTTGTATAATGCTGCCATGGAGCTTGCAGTTGTAATGTATAGGTCTTAACTTGGTTGTCTTTTGTTGACCTTGCTGGAGTCTCCTTGATGTAGATTCCTTGTTGTAGTTGGATCTTAATGTTCCAGGTGTATTCTGCGTACAAAATATTGAATTTAGGCAGAGACCAGGATTGTTCATGCAGTCCTGTACATAACCTTGGTTATGTGTAAATCCAGAGTAGTTAAAATCTCACTTTCAATGTGGTGGTGGGTCACACACTCAAATATTTTTTTTAACTGCTGGCCTGGACGGACACCAACCAGAGAAGAGTGCCTACATGAATGGTCATTGAAAGTGTTTACCATACGTAGAGACACCATCCCAGTGGGATCGTCTTCTAGATGCTAACACCATATGGGTTTGCAATGTCTCTTTTTGAGGCATTGTGACAGTGGATGAAGATATTTTTAACCCTTTATTTCTCAGCTCTTCCAGCCACATTCAAACACGATCTTGAGAGCCAGGAGGTTGAGGAGGGGGGCAGTGTTACCCTGCACTGTGAGCTCTCTAAACCTGGGCTCCCTGTAGAATGGAAGAAGGGAACACAGGTTATAAAGTCTGGAGAAAAGTACCAGATGAAGCAGGAAGATTGCAGTGTGAAACTGCAAATCTGTGATTTGAAACCTGAAGACACAGGAAACTACCACTGCAGCACTGGAGACCTAGAGAGCTCAGCATACCTGAAAGTCAATGGTAGGATGATGGCCTTTTCACTGCAGCCCAATTCTTCACTAGCACAGAAAATATCACCTTGATTTATGATAAATTGATCTGAAGCACCACATGTATTAACTGAAATGCAATAAATAGTTAGTAAAAATAGGTGATCAAACGAAACAGTTGGAATAATGCCTACCATTTATTATGTAAGTGTAGGCTTATAATTAATATTTTGCGATTTTGATTTGTCAGCTCTCCCAGTCATATTCACCAAAGATCTGCAGAGCCAGGAGGCTGAGGAAGGGGGCAGTGTTACCCTGCACTGTGAGCTCTCTAAACCTGGAGTCCCTGTAGAATGGACGAAGGGGGAGGTGGGTCTCTGCCCCTGTGCCAAGTATGAAATCGTCCAGGAAGGACACAGCGCCAGACTAGTCATCCACAGCTTAGACCCTGAAGACTCAGGCAGCTATACTTGTGACAGTGGCGACCGGAAAACCACAGCAAACCTTTCTGTGAAGGGTAGGCTGAAAGAAAACTCTTATGGTTTTAGCTGTGTATGCTGTTGGGAAAGAAAATCAAACTTTCCCACGTTTTATACATATTTTGTGGTTTGGAGGCACAATTCTGCCCTCTAAAAGTTTCTCTAGCTCACCTCTCCCAACCTACATCGTTCCTACCCCCCCCTCTTGCTTTCCACAGCCCTGCCTGTTTACTTCAAAACCCAACTACAGAATCTAGAGTGGGACGCAGGTGAGATCGCCATCCTCCGCTGTGAGATCACAAATCCTGGGGCCAGCGTTGTTTGGAGCCGGGGCGACAGGGTCTTGGAGTCTAACAACAAGTATCAGCTGAAACAGGAAGGTGTCATAGTGAAGCTTATCATCTATAACCTACAAGGGGCTGACTCTGGGGAGTATATCTGTGACACGGGTTACCAGAAGACCTCATCCATGCTCACTGTACAGGGTAGGGGACAAGATGAAAGTCTGCTACTGTCTTCTGACATTATTTTCAACCACTCTCTCTCTCTGCACACCTCTTGAATCATGGCACCTCTCTTTTAATTCACTCTATCCCTACCACCGCTTTCCATCCTGAGTCCCACAAGACTAATATCACGCAAGGCTTTAGAGGACCAAAGGCCTAAAGAGCACAGAAGTAAAGCTTGTGAGGATCTTCATCCATTTCCTGATTCACCTACTGCTTCCTATGTCTTTCATATCCTTCACACACCTTCCTCTGCACTTCTACCTTCATAACCATTCCACCCGAGTGCTCTGCTGTTAAGGACAATGATCTGTCTCACACTTCCACTTCTTCTGTCTTGACAGGAGCAACCTTATGTCTTGACAGTTGTCTCTGTATTGTAATTGTATTGAGTGTGTATGGTTAGGTGCCTTTTTTCTGTTGTAATCTAACCATGTACACCCATATAGACACTAGTGCTCCCTTAGAGTGAGATTCGCATCTAAGCAGTAACACATAACTGGCTTTTTAAAACAGAGCTGGAGGTGACCATAGTGAAGGTCTTGAACAGCTGCTCGGTGCGCGAGGGGGAGGACGTTCACTTCGAGTGCCATCTGTCCCACGAGGATGCCAAGGAGGTCCAGTGGAAGCTTGCGGATGTCCCTCTGCAGAACAATGAAATGAATCTGATCCGCAGCCAAGGCAAGGTGCACAGCCTCACCCTCAGGGGGGTCACTCAGGCCGACTCGGCCACAGTCGCTTTCACCGTGGGCCACCATACCTCCACCGCCAGCCTGACCGTCGGAGGTAAGGGGTGCATATACATAGTCCAAGGTTAGGAGTATACAGTATATAGTCATATACTGTACATAGTCTGAGGTAAGAGATACATCTGCTGGTAATCAGCCCCAACCTTCTCCCATTGTACCCCAATACCAGGATTCATTCTGTCCATTCCAAATCCGTTTTATACCCCGAACGTCCAAGGTAAAGGGTACATATACTGTATAGTCTGAGGTAAGGGGTTATATAATATATGTATGATGCTAATCACTGACTTTTACTAGACCTAACCGTTTTCCATTGTACCGCAATACTTGGAGCCATTCTATCCATTCTTTCATAGATTCTTCATGTCTTTTATCTTCTCTTATCAATAATAGATCTCTCAATTCATGTTCATCTTGTTGTGGAGATCGATTATTATAGCAGTGCATGCCATTGGTAGGCAGGCCACTTGTTCATTTCTCTCACATTACAACATAGCAAGAAACAAGAAATCCCCCCATTTTTGTCATTAACCACTGCAGGTTTCAAATAGCAAATGTCTGTTCAGCAAATGCTTTTAAATGTTGTTGTTAAATGTTGAATGTTTCCTTTCAAGATATTGGATGTCCGTCCCGTCCGTGTCCACTCCCTAAACCAGGTAATGTCTCCATCAATTTTAACCTGGTCTGTATCTATCTTGCCGTGTCCCCCCCAGGGGCCCCTGTGGTGTTCAAGAAGGAGCTGGAGAGCCAGGAAGCAGTTGAGGGTGGCAGTGTCTCCCTGACCTGTGAGATCAGTGTTGAGGGCAAGGTGACATGGAGAAGGGGCTCCGTGCTCCTCACCCAGGGGGAGAAGTATTCCATGGAGCACACAGGTTCTACCTACATCCTGGTGGTTCACAAGCTGAAGGTCGAGGATGCTGGAGAGTACACCTGCGATACTGGGGATAAGCAGAGCACGGCCACCCTGAAAGTCAAAGGTAATGGAGCGTCTGTATTCACATCGGTCTCTCGTTTGCTGCGACTCCACATTATCGTCTGCTTTCATTCAGTGTGCCAACGGACTAAGAACATCCATCTTAATGCCAAGGCAGCAGCAACTCTTCCTGGGGTCCAACAGAATTAAGGCAGTTATACAATTCTAAAAACATAACAATACATCCACAAAAGATTTCACAACTCATTAAGTGTGTACCCTCAGGCCACTACTCTACTACCACATATCTACAACACAAAATCCATGTGTATGTACAGTGCATTCGGGAAAGTATTCAGACCCTTTGCCTTTTCCACATTTTGTTATGTTACAGCCTTATTCTAAAAACTATTACATAAAATGTTTCCTCGTCAATCTACACACAATAACACAGAATGACATATCAAAACAGATTTTTAGAAAATGTTCAAATTTATAACAATAAATATCAGATTTACATAAGTATTCAGTCCTTTTACTAGTACTTTGTTGAAGCACCTTTGGCAACGATTACAGCCTTGAGTCTTCTTGGGTAGGATGCTACAAGCTTTGCACACCTATATTTGGGGAGTTTCTTCCATTCTTCTCTGCATATCCTCTCAAGCTCTGCGTCACTGCACAGATATTTTCAGGTCTTTCCAGAGTTGCCCGGGTTCTGAATGGGCCACTCAAGGACATTCAGAGACTTGTTCCCGAAGCCACTCCTGTGTTGTCTTGGTTGTGTGCTTAGGTTCGTTGTCTTGTTAGAAGGTGAACCTTCACCCCAGTCTGAGGTCCTGAGTGCTCTGGAGCAGGTTTTCATCAAGGATCTCTGTGTATTTTGCTAAATTCATCTTTCCCTCGATCCTGACTAGTCTCCCAGTCCCTACCGCTGAAAAACATCTCCACAACATGATGCTTCCACCACCATGCTTGACCGTGGGGATGGTGCCAGGTTTCCTCCAGACGTGATGCTTGGCATTCAGGCCAAAGAGTTCAATCTTGGTTTCATCAGACAAGAGAATCTTATTTCTCATGGTCAGAGTCCTTTAGGTGCCTTTTGGCAAACTCCGAGTCTGCTGTCATGTGCCTTTTACTGAGGAGTGGATTCCGTCTGGGCACACTACCATAAAGGGCTGATTGGTGTAGTGCTGCAGAGATGGTTGTCCTTCTGGAAGGTACTCCCATCTCCACGGAAGAATTCTGGAGCTCTGTCAGAGTGACCAAGGCCCTTGGGATTTGCTCTGACATACACTGTCAACTGTGGGACCTTATATAGACAGGTGTGTGCCTTTCCAAATCATGTCCAATCAATTGAATTTATCACAGGTGATCAATCAAGTTGCAGAAACATCTCAAGGATGATCAATGGAAACAGGATGCACCTGAGCTCAATTTCTAGTCTCACAGCAAAGGGTCTGAATACTTATGTAAATATGGTTTTTATTTTTTTATTTTTAATACATTTGCAAAAATGTATAAAAACCTGTTTTCACTGTTATTATGGGGTATTGTGTGCAGATTTATATAATATAATAATTATCCAATTTATAACAAGGCTGGAACATAACAAAATGTGGAAAAAGTCAAGGGGTCTGAATACTTTCCGACTGCACTGTCTAGTGCGTATGTTATCGTGTGTGTGTATGCATGTGTCTGTGCCTGTGTGTGTCTCTTCACAGTCCCCGCTGTTCCATAAGGTGTATTTTGATCATTTAAAAAAAATCTGATTCTACTGCTTGCATCAGTTACTTGATGTGGTATAGAGTTCCATGTAGTCATAGCTCTATGTAGTCGTGGCTCTACAGCAACCCGTTTTAGAGGTATAATCTGTGAGTAAGCATAGTTGTCGAGTTAACAATAAAATGTTTGTTGATCATGAAATGTAGGTTTCATTAATCAATGTGTGTTTTTATGTTTGAACCAGTGTATTTGTCATGTTGGGGACTACTGCATGTTGGTTTTGTTTTCATAATCAGACCTATATTAAGCTATTGTGTCAGAGATCACTTCTTGCATGTACATATGTCTACAGTACCTTCCTACACGTTAGTCATTACGTAGGAAGTGAAAGTGTGTTTTGCGTAATATTGTACTCTTTCAATGAGAAGGCCTAAACATTGAGTTGGCAGAAAGAGTTTCACTAATATCCATGGTGTCTCCTGGAGTGCAAGTGTCCATCCTCTATAGAACTCACTTTTAAATCGGGATACCAATGTTGGTGCTCTAATGTTGAGTGTTTCACCTGAATGAATCCCCTGGGAAACCTTGACCCCAGGATCCTTTAAATCTCTCACTCCCCCATCGTCACATTCATTCACCTCCAGAGTCTGTACGCATCACTCGGGAGCTGCACGACATCACAGTGACCACCGGGCAGGATGCTGTCTTTGCGTGTGAGTTGTCCCAGGAGGGCGTAACCAATGGAGAGTGGTGGCTAGGGGATAACCTCCTCCAAAACAACGACCTGAACCAGATGACCTTCCAGGGCCGGGTGCACCGGCTGACACTGCAGATGGTCACCACTGATGAGTCAGGGGACGTGGCGTTTGTGGTGGGCGAAGAGAAGACCGTCGCATACCTACTGGTGGAAGAGAAGCCCAAAGGTAATGGAGGTGTTAACGGAGATGTTAAAGATGGCCATCTAGTCCTCACCCCTCTCCATCTATATCTTCCATCAAACAGCATTGGAACAACCTCTGTTCATCTGCTGTGCACCATCATCCATTCCATTCTAACCTTTCTGTAAACGTGTGTTGGCCATCCTCCTGGCTTTTCTTTTTATAGCATCTTTGTCTTTAAAGATACTATGAAATGAAGTTGACAACAAGATGGTTGTCAGTGACATAAACATATCACTTTGCTAACTTCAGTATCAATTTGAATATCAATTGAGTGATTCACGCCAAATGGACATAGTCTTTATGGTTAGCATTGGTGGCATTGTAGACCTGTGGAAAAAGAGCCACTTTAAACACTGCCCATAGAAATACCATACAGGTTTGACATGCATGACATCTGACACTCAAAGTGCATTACACTGTATGTACTTAGCTTGGGATTTCCCATATCTACAGTCTTAATCCTAGAGAAGCCTCATGACACAGTGGCCTTGGAGGGTGAGACAGTCACCCTGTCCTGCACCGTCTCCGACCCCACGGCCACTATCAACTGGAGCAGGAATGATGTTGACATCAAAGCAGGCCTCAAGTACGACCTGCGGAAGAATGGAGCTCTCATGCAGCTCCGTATCCACAACCTGGAGATGGAGGACTCTGGAACTTACTGCTGCGATACCGGGGATGCACAGTGCACCGTCACATTGACTGTGGAAGGTAAAGAATGATGCTGCCACTTGAAAAGTTTGGACCCTCTACACTGCATCTAATGGGTACGAGAAAATAGTCTCCTAAAATTGAAGGCTCAGGATGAGTTCCCCCACAATACTGTTCTTAACTTGCTTGCCTTCTACAAACTATCAGGCACCCAGTCTTCCGTCAACATACAACAGAGCCGTCTTACACCCCTGTCCACCATGCCACCATCGTCTACACATCTTCTATTGTCCGACACTGATGTCATGTCTCCTACTTCCACCAGGTGCCCCAGCATTCTTCCAGAAGGAGCTGAAGAACAAGGAAGCCAAGGAAGGCGATGATATCACTATGCGCTGTGAGCTCTCCAAGGCGTGCACTCAAGTGGAGTGGAGGAAGGGAAGCATGGTCCTCCAGGCTGGTAAGAAGTATGAGATGAGGCAGGAGGGCTGCGTTCAGGAGCTCTGCATTCGTAACCTGGAGCCAGAGGACAATGGCTACTACACCTGCGATGCTGGAGACCAGCTCACCACGGCGTCGGTGGCAGTACAAGGTATCATGTCACAACTACACCATCTGTCCCTGAAAGGGTTCATTTCTGTATTGTTTTTTTTCTTCATTTCTCTAGGATCAAGGAATGAATTCCTAACAGTTTATGATACACTTGTTGAAACCACAAAGGCTATTGTATGTTTTTCAGCAAATTAAAGATGATCAGTTATAGGATGTAATTGTAAATTAAAAAGATGTAAGATTTATTTGTTTACATAGACAGTTTCCAGTCTTGATTGAAAACACATGGTTAACATTTAGTTGAACACAATGTATATTGTATCATGGAACATAGGGAATAAATAACCCAATGAAGTGACCAAGGATTTTTGCCCTCTTAAAGTCAAAGTTTAAATGAGAAATGAGACCAGGTCAAGGTCGAAGTAATCTTTATTATCCCATAGGCTGGCATTGTGAGTGTTAGAGGTGAGTTGTGTGACTGTGAGTGGCAGTAGCTGAGTGTCTGACTGTATCTCCACTACTCTGCAGAGGCAGAAGTCCTCATAGTGTGTGGTCTAAAGAGCACCGATGTCTTTTTGGGCGAGTGGGCCACCTTCTCCTGCCAGCTGTCCCGCGGTGTGAGGCCCGGGGAGGTGCAGTGGTGGCTGGACGGGACCCTTCTCCAGGACAGCCCCTCCAGCGAGATAGGGCTGAGCCAGGGCCACGTCCACACCCTCACCCTAAAGGACCTGGCCCCGGATGCCTCGGGCACCGTCACGTTCAAAGCCTGCAGCCTGGTGTCCTACGCCAAGCTCTTAGTTAAAGGTATCAGGGAGGAGGAACTAGAGGGATTGAGAGGAGGAGGAGAGTGACTTCTAAAGTTCCAGCTGTGTTTTCCAGACCTTGCAGCATAAATGCTAATAATACTCAACATACATACAGTGGGGCAAAATAGTATTTAGTCAACCACCAGTTGTGCAAGTTCTCCCAATTAAAAAGACGAGAGCGGCCTGTAATTTTCATCTTAGGTACACTTCAACTATGGCAGACAAAATGAGAAAATAAAATCCAGAAAATCACATTGTAGGATTTTTAATGAATTTATTTGCAAATTATGGTGGAAAATAAGTATATGGTCAATTAAAAAAAGTGTTTTTCAATATTTTCTTATATACCCTTTGTTGGCAATGACAGAGGTCAAAAGTTTTCTGTAAGTCTTCACAAGGTTTTCACACACTGTTGCTGGTATTTTGGCCCATTCCTCCATGCAGATCTCTAGAGCAGTGATGTTTTGGGGCTGTTGCTGGGCAACACAGACTTTCAACTCCCTCCAAAGATTTTCCATGGGGTTGAGATCTGAAGACTGGCTAGGCCACTCCAGGACCTTGAAATGCTTCTTACGAAGCCACTCCTTCGTTGCCCAGGCGGTGTGTTTGGGATCATTGTCATGCTGAAAGACCCAGCCACGTTTCATCTTCAATGCCCTTGCTGATGGAAGGAGATTTTCACTCAAAATCTCACGATACATGGCCCCATTCATTCTTTCCTTTACACGGATCAGTCATCCTGGTCCCTTTGCAGAAAAACAGCCCCAAAGCATGATGTTTCCACCCCCATGCTTCACAGTAGGTATGGTGTTGTTTGGATGCAACTCAGCATTCTTTGTCCTCCAAACACGATGAGTTGAGTTTTTACCAAAGAGTTATATTTTGGTTTCATCTGACCATATGACATTCTCCCAATCTTCTTCTGGATCATCCAAATGCTCTCTAGCAAACTTCAGATGGGCCTGGACATGTACTGGCTTATGCAACGGGACACGTCTGGCACTGCAGGATTTGAGTCCCTGGCGGCGTAGTATGTTACTGATGGTAGGCTTTGTTACTTTGGTCCCAGCTCTCTGCAGGTCATTCACTAGGTCCCCCCTTGTGGTTCTGGGATTTTTGTGGTCTTGTATGTCTTCCATTTCCTAATAATTGCTCCCACAGTTGATTTCTTCAAACCAAGCTGCTTACCTATTGCAGATTTGGTCTTCCCAGCCTGGTGCAGGTCTACAATTTTGTTTCTGGTGTCCTTTGACAGCTCTTTGGTCTTGGCCATAGAGGAGTTTGGAGTGTGACTGTTTGAGGTTGTGGACAGGTGTCTTTTATACTGATAACAAGTTCAAACAGGTGCCATTAATACAGGTAACGAGTGGAGGACAGGGGAGCCTCTTAAAGAAAAAGTTACAGGTCTGTGAGAGCTAGAAATCTTGCTTGTTTGTAGGTGACCAAATACTTATTTTCCACCATAATTTGAAAATAAATTCATAAAAAATCCTACAATGTGATTTTCTGGATTCTTTTTATCTCATTTTGTCTGTCATAGTTGAAGTGTACCTATGATGAAAATTACAGGCCTCTCATCTTTTTAATTGGGAGAATTGGTGGCTGACTAAACTTTTTTTAGACATAATAGATTAGACATAATATTCAATTATGGTATTTATCTCTAAGTGACCACCAGAGCATTTTCACCACATGGAGAGTAGACTACTATTTGCACACTTACTGTCAAAGGCTAATGTTAATCTTGACAGTATTATGCCAGTGTCCTCAAGAGTTCAAAGCTCCCTGATTCAGTAGTGGGAATGACTAGTTCAGTAGCTAAGGTCTTTTTGTGCCTCATCCATGCATGCTTCCATGCATGAGCATACATTTGAGTCATTTCACTAATAGTTAGAATGAGAGTTTTCATGCTGCATGCTTTTGATAAGACCAAAACATACAAGATGGTGCAGCAGTAGAGGATGTTTCCACCAGTTTCTTAGTAATATGGAGCAAGAGCAATGTTATCCAATGAGGATTCACACCCAGTTTCATTGTGTATCTATATTTTTAGCTAATAATGGCAAATGGTACCTAACAGTTGTGGTTTACAGAATATCTAGTTGTAATAGATTAGGACTGGCGGACATATTTTGATGATTAAAGGTGGAATATGCAGAAATCGCACCGCCATTCCTGGTTGCAAAAATGCGAATAGTTCGCCTAATTTCAGTTTGTGTGTAGAGAATCATTGTACCATCTAAAGGGCTTTGAAATACATTTTCAATAACCAAAAATAATATGTTTGAAGCTGGTTTACAAAACCGAAAGTAAAAGATTCAAAAACTAAACTTAAGAACGGTAAGAATAGAAATAGCACACATACAACAGATATATCACTTCTTAGACTTGCTTTCAATGAGAATGACAGATCTATAACTCAAATTTATACATACATTTGCTAGAGTCACCCAAAAATGAACATATTGCAGCTTCAAGTATAGTTCTAGTAATCATCCACTCTAATCTTATCCAACAATTATAGAAATAAATCATATTTGCCTACTGTAGTGTATTCACATTGAAATAGATTACATATTATGTAATCTATTTTGTGGCAGTATGTGGGATATATGATTGCTGATAATAAGTGATGTGTGCACACAGGTAGTGATTAAGAAATAATGTGTGCACTGTGTATTTTATGAATTTAGTTTTGATGCAGTTCAATTGGTACAGTGGGACAGATTTTACCTGTAAACAAGCTTTGCTGTTGTTGTATGTCAACCTATCGAATCATCAGTAGCTGGAAATTAGTGTAGGGCAGTACTGCTCCACCCATCCACCCTGGCCTGCCACTTTCCCTTACTTACTCTCACTCTTTGCTTCACCTCCACCCTGCACTGCACCGCCCCTAGCCTGCAAGCACTGAAACTCTCTAACCCTTCCTACCTCTGCCCTATCAGTCTGGCATATCTATCCACCCACTGGCATATCTCCCCTTTCTCATTGGTTGGTTAGTGGGCAGTAGTTGTGTCTAACTCCCCCTGCCTCTTGAGGAGATTGGGCTTTTCACTCCCCCTTCAGTTTGGAGTAACAAAAACATCTGTCACAGATAAGTAGACATTCACATACTGTGTCTAAGTGCATATTTGGCCACGGAGTGCTGCATCCATAAGATATACTGTTAATCAAGGCAACTCTAAGGGCTTGCCACAGCAGCACACAATGCATACTAAAATACTAAGCCACCTCTGATACCACCAACAACTCAAAACATGTATCAAATTTCACCCTTGGGGAACAATAAAGTTACCTCAATTCAAAGTAATATACATCAAAATACTCCAAGGTGTACTGGGGTGTTTATAAAGCCCAGGTATTGTTCTTTAGCATGCCGAGAGAGTGCATGTCAGTCATGATGACCTTGTCATATGACCCCTGCCCCCACTCTCAGACCCCACAGTAGAGGTGGTGAGCGAGATGCAGGACCTGCGGGTGGCTGAGGACAAGCCGGCTGAGTTCATCTGCCAGTACTCCCGGCCGGTCCAGGCCCAGTGGAAGAGAGATGGTCGGCCATTGCAGCCTGACGGCCAGAGGGTGGTAGTGGAGCAGGACTGGACCGTGGCTCGCTTGTACATTAGACACGTGTCCACTGAGGACAGGGGGAGATACTCCTGTGAGGCAGAGGGGACCTGTGTGGTTGCTTTACTGGAGGTGGAAGGTGAGCTTCTCTCCATTTGGAAAGAGCACCTTGCTATTCTACCCTTCCACTGAAATTGTAAAAATGTTTGTTGTTGTTTTCAATTATGAACAGCAGATAGCTATTTAAAGTAGGTATTTTTTTATCCTTTAATTTATACCATCTTTCCCCCCATCCCTCTTTAGCAGGCAAGGCTAAATGATAAATGTACATGACTTCTAAACCATGAGACCTGATCAGGAAAAACTCTGATTAAATAGGGCCCTTGTTTTTCATGGTCAGGTCACATGCACAGGAAAAACTCATGGCCCTAATGTGAAAATGGGGCAAAAGCATTGTAAGACAAAGCATTGTAAGACTCACCAAAGACTGCATTGACATCCCTGGCAGGTAATTTCATGCATTGTGTGTATGTGTGTGTGTGTGTCCAGCAGTTTTAGCAGGTTTTCATTGTGAGGTTCCGCTTGAATAGCAGCAAGTTTCAAGCATAAAAAATCCACTTGACCTACAGGCCACCGTGAACCTGAAAACCCCCACAAAAGCTTGTCTTATGACACATTCTCCCCTCTCAGTCAAAGCTATTATTTTACAGTAAACTGCCCTCTCCCTGCTCCCCTCTCCACCCATACAGCCAAACCCATTGAAATCCTACAAGGCTTGGAGAACATGGACACCATTGACGGCGGGGAGGCCCTATTCGAGTGCTCTATCTCTCGTTGCGAGATCAAAGACTGCCACTGGCTGATTGGGGGCAAGCCGGTGAAGGAGTCGCCCACCACGGAGATCGTGTCCTTCGAAAATGGACGCCGCCACCTCTTGCTGCTCAAGGATCTGCACGTTGGAGACAGCTGCAAAGTTACTTTCCAAGCCGGCACCGCAACAACCTCCGCCATGCTCAACGTCAAAGGTGTGTCACCCCAATTAATGTCCAACTTTCAGTATGTTTGTTTGTCAATTAGTCACCCCAGTTAATATCCCCTTATGTTTGTTAGTTCCTGTTTTTTATGGAAGCGTAAGTCTTAGGCCTGGTCTACTGGTGGAAATAACATACTACAGATGAGAATTAGGAAAATCTGCCTGCAATTGCTATAGGAACCGAGACCAGCATTAGTTTCTGTATATGTAACAGTACTGTGAGTCTTGAGTTTGTTAGGCATTCTATGACATTGATTTTGTGTGAGTAGGCTGGCAGCTGGATGTGGTGAGTGGTCTGGAGGATAAGGTAGCTGTGGTGGGAGAGACTCTAGAGTTCAGCTGCATGCTGACTGAGCCTGTGCCTGAGACGGAGGTAGCCTGGTACTCTAACGGAGCCGAGCTAAAGGCTGATGACACCTGGGGCATGAGGGCTGACGGCTGCTCCTACCACCTGGTGCTTAGACAGGCACCAGCCATGCCACCACAGGAGATCACCTTCGCTGCCAGGGACGCCATCTCCATGGCCAAGCTCACCATCATCAGTAAGTGTCTAAACAGCCATTTTGGAATCAATAATAGAATCGTTCTCCAGGGAAGTGATTCTCAATTCTGTTAGATCCATTCGTCTCTCTTTCTCCTATTCTCTGGTGTTGTGGTCTACATTCAGAACCACATTCCTGTTCATGTTAAATACTGTTGAAGTTATATGGCTACAGGTTAATCTGCCTCACCTAAAGCCCATTCTGGTGGGAAGCTCCTATAGACCATGAAGTGCTAACATCAGTATCTGGATAATGTGTGAAATGCTTGATAATGTATGTGATATCAACAGAGGTACATTTTCTGTGTAATTTAAATATTGACTGGCTTTCATCAAGCTACCCACTTAAGAAAAAGTTTCAAACTGTAACCAGTGCCTGCACCCTGGTTCAGGTTATCAGTCAACCTACCAGGGTAGTTACAAATAGCACAGGGTTGAAATCATCAACATGTATTGTTGACATCTTTACTAATACTGCAGAAATGAGCTTGAAGGCAGTGTCCAAATCCATCAGATGTAGTGATCACAATTTAGTAGCCATGTCTAGGAAAACCTAAGTTTCAAAGGCTGGGCCTAATATAGTCTATAAGAGGTCATACAAGTTTTGTAGTGATTCTCATGTGGATTATGTAAAGAATATTTGCTGGTCTGTGGTTTGTAATAAAGAGTAACCAGACGCTGCACTTGACACATTTATGACATTTCTTATTCCAGGTACTAATAAGCATGTACCCATTAAGAACATGACTGTAAAAAACTGGTATTTAAGAATTTAAGAATTGTATGGTAGAGAGTGATGAGGCAAAAGTTATGGCAAATAAGTCAGCTGAACTGAATGGCAAATGTACTGCAAATTAAGAAATCATGTGACGAAAACTGAATAAAAATAAGAATAAACTATACTATGAAACAAAGATGAATGATAGTAAAAAGCTTTGGAGCAACTTAAAACCTCTTTGGGCTGAGATCCTGCTAACGGGATCGATATGACATCAGCCAGTGAAAGTGCAGCCAAATTGAAAACAACAGAAATCCCATAATTCAAATTCCTCAAACATACAAATATTTTACACCAATTTAAAGATACACTTCTTGTTAATCCCACCACAGTGTCCGATTCCAAAAATGCTTTTCGATGAAAGCAAACCAAACGTTTATGTTAGGTGAGTGCCTAGTCACAGAAAAACACAGCCATTATTCCAGCCAAAGGGAGGAGTCGCAAAAAGCAGAAATAGAGAGAAATTAATCACTAACCTTTGATCTTCATCAGATGACACTCATAGGACTTCATGGTACACAATACATGTATGTTTTGTTCGATAAAGTTCATATTTATATAAAAAACCTCAGTATACATTGCCGCGTTATGTTTAGGAGTCCCAAAACATCCGGTGATTTTGCAGAGAGCCACATCAATCTTACAGAAATACTCATAATAAACATTGATAAAAGATACAACTATTATGCATGGAATTATAGATACACTTCTCCTTCATGCAACCGCTGTGTCAGATTTCAAAAAAGCATTACCGAAAAAGCACACCATGCAATAATCTGAGTACAGTGCTCAGAGACCAAAACAACCCAAACAGATATCCGCCATGTTGTGTAGTCAACAGAATAGCATTATAAATATTAACTTACCGTTGATCTTCATCATAATGCACTCCCAGGAATCCCAGTTCCACAACAAATGTTTGTTTTGTTCGATAATATCCATCATTTACGTCCAAATACCTCCTTTTCATGGCGCGCGATCACTAGGACCAGACGAAAAATCAAAAAGTCCCGTTACAGTCCGTAGAAACATGTCAATTGATGTATAGAATCAATCTTTAGGATGTTTTTAACATAAATCTTCAATAATGTGTCGTGACGTTGTATTAGTTAATGTGACGACTGTTGCTCATCGAATGATTACAAGTTTCTAATCACGTGATTAACTGAATCAAGCAATTATTAACTCATTAACCTGGGGCACCATGGGAAAACTAGCTTTTATTGAGTTTCTATTTCCCAAATTAACTCAAAGAATATCAGAATATCGATTTTACAACCGCCGCTAATTAACCAGTTTCGTCTACTAACCTCCCTGCTCGTCCTCTTGATGTCAGTGTCCTTTTTGGCTTAGGAGTCTGTTCCCTCACCCTTTTCTCTGGAAGGGGTCTTCTGAGGACAGACAGCTCTGTAGCTCAGAGCTCACAGCATAGGAATGAAACCCTTTAGATACCATGATTCGATGGGAGATGGAGGCTAGGTGGTTCGACATGAATTCACCCGCTTAGACACAGCTATTCAGCTGTAGCTTGGGTAGAAAAGGATTTCTTTGTCCTCAAACTTGTGTTGCGTTCTGGGTTCGTTTACTTTTTTAGACCTTTTGCAGCTGGGGTCACGTAGTCCTGCTGTAAATTCTATACTCACAGGTTTTATACGCTTGGGTCAGAAGTGGGCGTAGCCGCCTTTAGGGCGATTTTCTGGGCGTACCAAGTTCACGAGGCAAGGTCCAGATTTTACTCAAATCCAATTTTAGACGACTAACTTAACATTTCATCTCCCCCAAAACATTCCCTTTGATTTGGACATTTTCCACACAACATACACTAGGAAAACTCTTCATGTTGCAATGTTTTTGTAATAACGTCATCTATTAACCTTTAATAACAAAACAAAAATGACATACATTTTCATATTCCATCTATCGTCAAGACCACCATTGTGGCTGACGAAAACCATTGTTTCAAATAGTTCATGTTTAATGTTCTGAGGCTGGTTCTCCATAGTAACAGGACAAAGGAATTTGTCTGTGGCCTGAGATTTACCACAGGCGTGAGGGTCCATAAAACCCCCCACATCTTCAGACCCCTAGATCTCTCCTCCTCTGTTGGGGTTGAGAGATAATCTGTAGGGTTGTGGTCTCCTGTAACCTGACCTGATCAGGACAGTCATGATAACTTAAGATAACTCTCACATAAACTCTCGTGGCCAGCTCGTGACTCTCTGGCAGACCTCTGACTCATTCCTCTCTCATTCGCCCCCACTTAACAGTAGAAGCATCAAACAAGGTTCTAAAGACTGTTGACATCTAATGGAAGCCGTAGGAAGTGCAATTTGGCCCCATAGACACTGTGCATTCGATAGGGAAGGAGTTGAAAAACTACAAACCTCAGATTTCCCACTTCCTAGTTGGGTTTTGTCTCAGGTTTTTGCCTGCCATATGAGTTCTGTTATACTCACAGACATCATTCAAACAGTTTTAGAAACTTCAGAGTGTGTTCTATCCTAAACTGCTAATCATTTGCATATATTAGCAACTGGGCCTGAGTAGCAGACAGTTTACTATTGGCACCTTTTTCATCCAAGCTACTCAATACTGCCCCCAGCCATAACAAGTTAAATGATATTTTAGGCAAAAAAGATAACTCAGCTCCATCATTCATCGAATCAGATGGCTCATTTATCACAAAACCCACTGATATTGCCAACTACTTTAATGATTTTTTTCATTGGCAAGATTAGCAAACTAAGGCATGACATGCCAGCAATAAACACAGACACTACACATCCATGTACTCTGTCCAAATTATGAAAGACAAGCATTGTAATTTAGAATTCCGTAAAGTGAGGGTGGAAGATGTGAAAAAATTATTGACAATGACAAGCTACCGGGGTCTGGATGAAAAATAGAGGACAATATTGCCACTCCTATTTGCCATATCTTCAATTCAAGCCTACTAGAAAGTGTGTGCCCTCAGGCCTGGTGGAAAACAAAAGTCATTCTGCTGCCTAAGAATAGTAACGCCCTCTTTACTGGCTCAAATAGCCGACCAATCAGCCTGTTATCAACCCTTAGTAAACTTATGGAAAAAAATTAAATTTGACCAGATTACAATGCTGTTTTACAGTAAACAAATTTACAACAGACTTGAAGCACACTTATAGGGAAGGACAGTCAACAAGCACAGCACTTACACAAATGACTGATTGGCTGAGAGAAAATGATGATAAAAAAAATTGTGGGGGCTGTTAGATTTCAGTGCGGCTTTTGGCATTATTGATCATAGTCTGCTGCTGGAAAAACATATGTGTTATGGCTTTACATGCCCTGTTATTTTGTGGATCAAGAGTTACCTGTCTAACAGAGAACAGAGGGTTTTCTTTAACATTATCCAGGTAAAATTTGGAATTCTTCGGGGAAACTGTCTAGGCCCCTTACTATTTTTCTATCTCGATGAACGACAAGCCAGTGTGTCTATGTAGAGTTCAAGTCGGAAGTTTACATATACTTAAGTTGGAGTCATTTAAAACTCGTTCTTCAACCACTCCACAAATTTCTTGTTAACAAACTATAGTTTTGGCAAGTCAGTTAGGACACCTATTTTGTGCATGACACAAGTAATTTTTCCAACAACTGTTTACAGACGGATTATTTCACTTATAATTCACTGTATCACAATTCCAGTGGGTCAGAAGTTTACATACACTAAGTTGACTGCGCCTTTAAACAGCTTGGAAAATTCCAGAAAATGATGTCATGGCTTAGAAGCTTCTGAAAGGCTAAATGACATCATTTGAGTGTACCTGTGGATGTATTTCAAGGCCAACCTTCAAACTCTGACCACTGTTCAGTCGTGTTGTCCGGTACCACAAAGAGGGACTTAGGGAAATTACAATTGGTTTGAACAGGGCAGCACGGCTAGCCCTTAAAAGATCACGGGGGCGCTAACATTAATGATATGCATGTTATCTCTCGTGGCTCATAGTGGAGGAGAGATTGACTTCATCACCACTGGTTTTTGTAGGAAGTGTTGACATTCTGAGTGCACCAAGCTGTCTATTTAAACTACTAGCACACAGCTGAGACACCCATGCGTACCCCACAAGACATATCACCAGAGGTCTCTTCACAATCCCCAAGTCCAGAACAGGCTATGGAAGGCGGACAGTACTACATAGAGCCATGACTACATGGAACTCTATTCTACATCAGGTAACAGATGCAAGCTGTATAATCCCGATTATTATTTTTTATACACCTTATGGAACAGCGGGGACTGGGAAGAGACACACAGGTATAGAGACACACATACACACACAAACAATAGCACTCTACAAGCGCACATTGAAATAACACTGTATGGTGTTACTATACATGTTGTATTGTAGATATGTAGCGCTGTGCTAATGCTATATGATCTTTTGTTTGTGTAATATAAGTGCCTTGGCAGCAGCTAATGGGGATCCCTAATAATTACAAATACAAATTCTTCTCTCTTCAAACCCACCATTGACCCACTCTCCTTTTATAGCTGTTCCTGACCCCCCGGAGGACCCAGAGCTGGTCAGTAAGAGTAAGCAGGCGGTGACCCTGTCTTGGTTCACACCCCTCAGCGACGGAGGCAGCCCTATTTTGGGCTACAGGGTGGAGATGAGGCTGGCGGACAGTGTCCTCTGGCTGCCGTGCCATGCAGAGCCTGTGTGTAACACAGAGTTTTCTGTGGATAACCTCATCCCAGGGAGCGGCTACAGGTTCAGGGTGGCAGCCATCAACAGAGCTGGGACAGGAGAACCTGTCCAGCTGCCTCAGAGCGTTCAGCTGGGTGAGTTGGCTATTTGATGAGCTCACACCTGAGCCAAACATAGATATCTCTATATGGCTCTGTCTCAAGCCCAGCATGTTGAACAACCTAATTATAACCTAGTCCTAGATCATGTATGTGTTAGTTACACCATTTGAAAACCTAGGAGAGTCTAATACATTTCACATTGGCATGAATTGTATCTGTAGAGTCCCATCTATTGGAAAAAATATAACTCAATCAACAACCAATCAATCAATCAACGAACAGTCAATCAATCGTTTTGGTCCATAGAGGCTCCAGTGACAGTGACCCAACAGTTGGCCTGTCCAGACCTGCAGGAGGGTAAGATGGCCCGTGTGGCGTGTGACCTCTCTGCTGAGGGCAGCTCGGTCACCTGGCTCAAAGACAACAAGGAGCTGGAGTATGGGGTCAAATACCAGGTCACCACAGAGGGCAAGACACAAGTGCTGCTGATCAAAGACTTTGTGTCTGCTGACCAGGGTGTGTACACCTGTGTGGCCTCAGACGAGGCAGAAAGCTCCCTTAATCTCAACCTACCAAAAGGTACACATGCCCAAACAAACCAGAATATTATACCATGTAATTTTAATTTTGCTTTTCCATTCGCCCACATTAATTTATTATGAAACTCTTGTAAGCCATTCTCCTCAAGCCAAACTGGAAGCTTGGTGGAGATGTGTTTGTTATTTGAGGGTAAATTAAGGTAAGTTCATCTGCTAGTTCTAGCAATCAATCAAATATTTATAAAGCCCTTCTTATATCAGCTGATGTCACAAAGTGCTGTACAGAAAACCCCAAACAGCAAGCAATGCAGGTGAAAAAGCACGGTGACTAGGTACAACTCCCTAGAAAGGCCAGAACCTAGGAAGAGAGGAACCAGGCTATGATGGGTGGCCAGTCCTCTTCTGGCTGTGCCGGATGTAGATTATAATTATTATCAGCTAGTAATGGTGTGAGGTGAGCTCCTTCTTTCAAAGTATAAATGAACACACTACTCCTATCAGAAAATAATTTAATCCCATGGGTAATTGTCACTACATGATCAACATAGTTCTTATAAATGTAGTGTGTGTTGGGGCTGCTATATTGTAGAGATGTCCATTTGCTGCATATAACATTTCATTGTGTCCTGGTTGTAGATGGAGATGGGGTTCAGTTGGAGGGGGCCCAGCCCAGCCTGCCTCCTGAGGCTGCCTCCGAGGGTGACGTCCATGCACTGTGGGAGGACCTGGCCAAGAAACGCCGCATGAGCCGAGAGCCCACCCTGGACTCCATCTCTGAGCTGCCTGATGAGGAGGACAAGGAGCCCAAGACACCCAAGGGACCAGTCAAGGAGAAGAAAGCCCCGGAGAAGGAGAAGGTGGGGGTGAAAGTCCTGGAGAATGAGAAAGTGGATGTGAAAGCCCCAGAGAAACAAAAGGTGAAAGAAAAGGAAAAGGTTGTAGAGCATGTCATCGTCCCTAAGAAGAAGGTGTTGGAGCCAAACTTGTACACCAGCTCTGAGGACGAATCCAGGCCTCCAACACTGGTTTCCTACCTGAAGAAGAGCAGCAAGTCCTCCCTCTCTGTGTGTGACCAGACAGATTCCATCTCCACTGAGAAGTTCTACGCACAGTTCAAGTTGAAAGAGGCGACCACAGTCCAACAGACTTCAGTCCAACAGACCTCATCTTCAGTACAGCAGATTACAGCACAGACCACGGACATCACGGAGGTCGTTGATAAGGAGGACGAAGAAATGGGGCTGCTGGATGCTGCTGTAAAGATCCAGGCTGCCTTCAAGGGGTACAAAGCCCGCAAGGACATGCGTCCAGTCTTCAAGGACGTCTTCAAGGACCAGACCAAGGAACCCAATGGCACCATCCACCTGGAGTGTGTGGCGGAGGGCAAGCCAGAGAAAGTGCGCTGGCTGAAGGATGGCGAGCACCTGGCGGACGGCAAGCACCACCACATTGACATCTACAACGATGGCACCTGCTCTCTTGTCATCACTGCCATAACCACCAAGGACACGGGTGTCTACACCTGTGAGGTCACCAACAAGTTCGGGGTGACCACCCACAGCGGCAAGGTGACGGTGGGCTCGGCGCGGGAGGCATCTGGAAGGAGGCCCCTGACCATGGGCTACAGTGCCGACAGCGAGGCGGAGAGCTCGTCGGCAGAAAGCGAGATGGACGAGTCTCTGAGGCAGGCAAGCAAATGTCTTCGCCGCCTCCTCCGCACACGCCTGCCGGCCACGTCGGAGGAGGAGTCGTTCGTCAGCTGTGATGATGAGGCTGAGCTGCAGGCCCCCGACCCCAAATCGTACCGCGAGGACGAGCGATACATCTACATCCGCTTTGACAAGCGGTCTGAGGCCCAGGTGGCGTCTCAGCGCTTCAAGGAGATGTTCACAGCCCAGGGGGTCCCTGTGGAGACCACCATCCAGGAGGCTGGACCTCTCAAAGTGGAGCTGCGCATCATGAAGATGGGATACACTCAAGATGGCTCTGCAACACCCACACAGGAGAAGCAGCTGCCTGTGTTCATGACAGGAGCCCCCGGTATGAAAACCAGAGAGTACATTTCTCTGTATGCCTTGCTGCAATTAAGTTTGATGCTGAGATTATACCATGTAATTAAATAGGTATTTAATGTATCTCTATCGGTTATACTAAGTCATTTTGTCTACCATTCTATTTAGTAATCAAAATTAACCAGTTAAATCACAAAAAGACTCATGCCTTTGACATTGAAGTAATGTACATGTAATTTATTTTGCTTGAATAATATAAATACATGTTTCAATGTGTTTAAATTCCAAACATTAACAGGAGCCTTTGCTCGTTAGCTAAGACGTTACATGTGTACTTGCTAAATAAATTGTCAAATAGTCCTCATCCAGGCTTTCATCTTGCTTTTCATGGTGTATTGTGTGTTCCATGTGGTTATACTACATGACCTTTTCTGTCTTCGTTTCTGTCACGCCTAGACGTGTTTTTTTGTCCAAACAGTTTGTCTTTCAGTCATATCAGTGTGTGTCTTCATTGGTATGTTTGTTTTGATGTAGTGGCATGTATCCTCAGTTATGTCCCAAACATTTGTTTGTTTGTCTTTGCTGTAATTTAATGGTTGCTTCAATTTCTTTTTACCCACTTCTTTCCACTATTGACACTATATATCCATACTATCGTTCTATTCACACTTACCCTCCATTTCTCCTCATGCTGTTCTGCCCTGCCGTAGTCCTCCGTTTGAAATATGTTTGTCTTGGCTCTCCTTGACCCACTCCGTTCTAGTATTGATACAATCCTTTCCATCCAATAATCCTCATGTTGCACTGCCTGCCTTTACACCCTTTTATATCTGGCCTTTTTTTGTACTGTAAAAGCTCATTATAAAAAAATAGATATAGATAATCCTGGTCAGTAATAATTACACATGGAATACCAGTGAAATGAATCCCCTGCATAATGAATAAAAGCTCCTAATTTGTTGTTGTGCCTAACTGATTGTCCCGGTCTCTCCCCCAGCGGCCCCAGTCTTCCTGACTGAACTCCAGAGCCAGGACGTGCCAGACGGTTACCCGGTCAGCTTTGACTGCGTGGTGATTGGGAAGCCTCCACCCAGTGTGCGTTGGTTCAAGGATGGTAAGCTGCTGGAGGAGAACGACCACTACATGATCAACGAGGACCAGGAGGGCTGCCACCAGCTCATCATCACCACCGTGCTGCCCTCTGACATGGGCGTCTACCGCTGTATGGCTGAGAACACCAGCGGCATCGCTGCCACCAAGGCTGAGCTCAGGGTCGACAGTGAGTACAGAACATATAATATTGATTGGTAGGTTGGTTATTTTGTTTGTTATTTTGTTAGTTATGTTGTTTTTGTCGTTGGTTCTTTTGGTTATTTCGTTGTTTATTTAGTTGATTATTTGGGTATTTAGTTGGTTGCTTGGTTGGTTGGTTGACAGTATGCATAGGATATCCTCATCCATGTTATTTTGAGAGTAATTGTGTAATGCATCTCTCTTTCCTCAGTGTCTTGCAGCTCAGACTACGATACTGCAGCTGATGCCACTGAGACCGGCTCCTATATCAGTGCCAAGGGCTACATGTCTAGGTGAATGAGACAACTCAGAGTTTACAAGCCCTTTGACTTTGAATGCAACCTTCTTTACAATGGAATCCTGATTCCTAATAGTACCTAAAATGTTTCTCTGGTCATGTTACTTCTTTATTGACAGCTTTACTTTCTTCCTATCCTCTCCCCTCAGGGAAACGGAAGCCTTTGAGTCTGTGGTAGAGGATGAGCAGATGCCACAAGTACTGGATGAGCTCCATGATGTGCATGTCAGCCCAGGATCACCCATCGCTAAGATGCAGCTGAAAGTCAAAGGTTGGTCTGTGGGTTACTCTCTGCCTCCTCTGCATTAATCAAACCCTGCTAGACTAAGTTGTCTCTGCTCAGTTCCTTCAGAGGTCGATAAATTAAATAGAGAAGAATTAACTAGAGTCATGTCTACCTAGATCTGGTAAAAAGCCAAGTAAACACTAAAATCTAATTTTATTTGTCACATGCACCAAAATGCTTACTTACAAGCTCTTAACCAACAACACAGTTCAAGAAATAGAGTTAAGAAAATATTTACTAAAAAAACTAAGTAAAAAATACAATAAAATCTAAAATAACTCAAGGATATTAGATAACGAGGCTAAATACAGGGGGTACCGGTACAGAGTCAATGTGCGGGGGTACATGTTAGTCAAGGTAATTTGTAAATAGACTATGCATAGATAATAAACAATGAGTAGCAGCAGTGTAAAAACTACTGCCCCCAGGGCAGGTAAGTTTATTATTTCTGCCCCCAGGGTCAATAACTAAGTGAGTTGCTTACTCTTTGTTGATATTTCCCAGGGTTCCCTAGTCCAAGGGTGTACTGGTTCAAGGACGGCCACCCGCTGCGTTCCTCAGACAGGATCCTGCTGCTGGACAAGCGAGATACCCACAGCCTGGAAGTCCTGGAGGTGAAGAGAGAGGACACAGGAGAGTACTCTGCCTACATCAGCAACGCTGCTGGAACAGCATACTCCTCTGCTAGGCTGCTGGTTCTGGGTAGGTCTACTCATGACTGAAAGGTTTATATTGAGAAGGATTCGTGTCTTCTACTTAGGATGATGTATTTAGTCTGCATTATGATATGTGTGTTATTGTATACACAACATAACATTCTTGTATTTACTAAAGAATGCATGGTTACCCTCTCAACAGGTCCAGGAGAGCTCACGCCTGTAGAGAAGCACGGTATTTAATTATGATTTTATAACATTCATTGATTAATTAATTTATTAATTCATTACTGCTTGCACTGTTGCCTAAAGCATGTCACATTGCTCTGAATTTTGAGCTACGTAATGATGACGCTTTTCTATACCCATGTTTTACTTCCTAGATCCCAAGGTGCCTCTGGTGCCACCCCGCTTCCTGGAGAGGTTCAGCAACAGGAAGGTGAAACAGGGAGCCAGCGTCACCATGTCTGTCAGAGTGGAAGGTATCTATCAACAACACTAAACTCATATATAATGATAGTATATTTAAGCAATAAGACACGTGGAGGGGTTGTACAGTATATGGCCAATATACCACGGCTAAGGGCTGTTCTTATGCACATCACAACGCGGAGTGCCTGGACACAGCCCTTAGCCGTGGTATATTCTGGGCATATACCTCAAAACCCAAGGTGCCTTATTACTATTATAAACTGATTTGAGCAGTAAATGTTTTGTCATACCCGTGGTATAAACACTGCTGTCAGCCGATTCTCATTTAGGGCTCAAACCACCCGGTTTATAAAACATGTTATAAAACATGTTATAAACTTGGTAATTTGTGTCATGCCTAAGAACAGCCTTTAGCCGTGATATATTGGCCATATACCACACACCCTCGGTCCTTATTTATTGATTATAATACATGTGTACGTTTTTGTTTTGTAGTGTGACGCTAAGCTAGAGAAACAACAACTTCAACCTCAGATTGTTTTGGCATGTAGTAATTGGTTTCTAAAGCCGCAGTAACAGTACAGTATATCTCTCAACCTTGGCTGAGAGTTGACCAAGTCAGAGGAGCAGACCCAGAATCAGTAACGCGTCCTATGAGAGATACACTTCCATAAAAGATATTGTCATTGATCATACAGACATGCATGCGAGTCCACAGACTACTGTTTGATAAGACTATTCATCATACACCATGTGAATTCCCAAGTCCCACTATCTATATGTCTGCTCTCCAAGGTTCTCCCACCCCAATGGTGACGTGGTTGAAAGAGGAGTCTGCTGAGGACGTGTTGTGGATCAAGCCGGACACTAAGGGCTACAAGGTGGCCAGCTCAGGGCGCCAACACAGTCTCATCCTGATGGATGTGGGCTCTAAGCATGCAGGCACATACACCTGCATCGCCACCAACAGGGCCGGACAGTCCATTTGCACTGCCCAATTTGAAGTGGAGGATGGTGAGAAACTGAACGATATACTGTACTTGGTTTGTTTGTTTGGATCCCCATTAGCTGTTACAATAGCAACATTTCTTGAGTCCACAATACATATTAGAGAAACAGCTGAACATACTGACACATGCTTTTCTAATCATACATAATATAAATTCATGTAGTATATGCGTGGCAGACAGCAAGTTCTAATGTGAAACATTCCTAATGTATTATCTGCTTTCTGTTGTAGCACCACGACCAAAGGAAGAGACCACAATCCCTCTGGGGATTACTATCAGCCCTCCAGACGAAGATGTTGGCAGAGGAAAAATGCAGTATCTAGGTGAAGTTGGATCAGAAGAGTTCCTTATGAAGCTCACCTCCCAGATCACGGAAATGGTATCTGCCAAGATCAGCCAAGGTGAGTGAAAATGTGTCATGGGCTGTTCCATCAAAGTTCCAAAATAGGGCACAGTTAGAACATTTTCTTATTTGATTTAAAGAAATGTTCTTCCACTCTGTGTTGATTTAAGATCAAGTAAATACACTTTGTGATTTGATGCAAATTTATTTCGATTTTACATGTAACTTATAATGACTTCTGGAATAGGTTAAAGTAATATTAATATCTGGTAAATGGGGATATAATGGTCAAATACACCCTGGTGTATTTTACAGTCTGTGCTTTTATTGCAGGCTAAAACATTTGAATCTGCTTGTCTATGCTAATACAGAAAATTGTATTATAGTGTTTTAATAGCATAATAAAATATATACGTATATGTCTCTAATATTGCCATTGATCAAGTCTAAATTCAAATTGTGTATATATACATTACCTTTGTAATGCTGTCATAAACACTATAAGCTATCTGTCATAACACTTCATCACAGTTTATGTAATGTTATGACAAGTTACTCTCATCCCACATGCAGTACATCAGGCAAAGGGCCAACTAACACACCAGCGTTTGTTGGATACAGCTACACCACTGTGACTGTGGATATGTCAGTTACTAATAGAGCTTCATGTAGACTTTAAGAATGAACGGCTCAAAGAAAATGTCATGCACATTGCCTCTTGCTGCTCGCCATTTTCTTTATGTTCATATCATTAAGTATGCTTTGATCTCTTTCTTCTCACTCACTAATCCTTGTTCTGCTTGTGTTTTGAGCAATGTGTGGATTCCTACACCTTGTCCTCCCCTACGACCGACAGATATGGATTGTCATTGCTTCATTTCATCTTTCTTCAGCCCTCCATCCATTAATTCACTCACATGCACTCATCCAATCGTTAATTTGTTATTCAGACAGCACACAGAACCATCAAGTGCTCCAGTGGATGAAATCATGGCCCAAAGGCTCCAGTATGTATCCACAGTACATAAAGATCTCAGCTACTCTCACTAAAAACCAGACATCCTTTACACAAGTTAGTGAGTCTCCTCTTATGTTATATGTCCTCCTCTCTGCATCTGTCTCTAGCTGTCTGACTTGGATTGGATTGACTGAATTTAAAAGAGGAGTACTACTTGACATGAAACAAGGGGTCAGAAAATGACGTCCCTCTGTTCGTGTTGCACGACAGTAAGAATATCTTGGCTATCACCGGCGAGGATGACTTGTGGAGATGACATTAACATACAGTATTTCACCGTTCAAGACACATTTAAACATTTTGAAACAAATGGTCAAGATTCCATTGTATAGTGGGGGACAAAACTATCATTAAATCAGTTCCATTATTCTGCTGCCATTTCAGTATAACAAAGAATATATATACCTGGTCAAACATTTCTCCCTTTATGTTTTTGTGCTCCATGATATTTATTTGATGCATTAGTAGAAGTTGTGTCTTGGCAAAGCAGTGATTACCTGAGCACATGATTCAAATGGCTTTGAAGTGATACTCCGGATAGCATATAGCTGGAATACATGCCTGCACTCAGACATGTATGGACACAACTTAAGACACCAAGTCTTATTTGTACAGTATCTTTCTTATGCATGCATCTAGTGTTCTAACTAGTTTGTAATAGTGAAAACTATTTAATCAAATAACTTGTGCAGTAGCAGCAAAACTGATGGCACTAATGTGTAGTTTAGCTAACCTTCTGAGGAATCTTTATAATTAATTGTGCTATGCCAGTGATAATATTCATTTTACGGGTCAAGAAGCCAAAGCTACACATTCCAGGTGGTCTGTGGATGTTTCAGTGGCCAATTTCATCTTTCTGTGAATGTGTGTACAGTATTATTAGGCCTATCTGCAGGTAACTGCCAAAATAAAGGAAACACTTGTGTAAATGAAGGATACTATTGACACTTAATGTAAGTGTTTCCTTTATTTTGGCAGTTACCTGTATATGTGTGTGTGTGTGTGTGTGTGTGTGTGTGTGTGTGTGTGTGTGTGTGTGTGTGTGTGTGTGTGTGTGTGTGTGTGTGTGTGTGTGTGTGTGTGTGTGTGTGTGTGTGTGTGTGTGTGTGTGTGTGTGTGTGTGTGTGTGTGTGTGTATTGTATGCTCTCCTGGCTGTCTCCCTCTGAACCCCTCCCCTTGCTGACCCAGCCTCACTACGTGTCCCGGGAGGCGATAGTGACGATGAGACCAAGACACCCTCCGCTTCACCACACCACGGTCGCTCTCGCCCCGGCTCCATTCTCGCTGACTCCTCCTCTGAGTCTGACGACCCTGATGCCAGGGGAGAGGTATGGAACTATATAAAAGGATCTGTCATTCTTGTTCTTTGTTTGGAACACCTCAGTATCACATCACTCATACTGGGTCCTCTCTAATGACTCTGAATTGTTTTCTCTTATATTTTTGACTGGATTTGCAGACTACTTACTTGACTTATTCCTTTCAGCTCCTAATGCAGAAAAGGGCCTCAACTGGCCTGCATCACCAGCAAACCCAGTTCTGGGCAAATCTCTTATAAATACAATTATATTTTTTCATCCAAGTCACACTGCAAATGTAAGCTCTTATAGACAAGACTTTGTGTCTGATGTTCGACTCCTTCTACAGATGTTTGACATCTATGTGGCTACGGCTGACTACAACCCCACCATCCCCAACAAAGATACCATTTCCCTGAAGGAGGGCCAGTATGTTGAGGTTCTGGACTCGGCACATCCACTCAAATGGCTGGTCCGGACCAAACCCACAAAAACCACTCCATCCCGACAAGGCTGGGTCTCACCTGCCTACCTGGATAAAAAACTCAAGGTGTGTTTGAAGATCCAAGTAATTGCTTTAGCACCAATATTGTACATCGACCTCTACTCTCTTGATCCTATTTTAGTTAAAAGTTACTGTGTTCTTAATGTTACATTAAACCTTTGTGTTCTAGCTGTCTGATGTTGCTAGTGACATCACAGAGGGAGGTGGAGAAGAGGTCTCAGAAGGAGAGTACAAGAAGAGACTACTGTGAGTCGAGAGCTTCTAGAACATCTCACACTCCTATTAGGGCCAAAACTTAAACTGAGATCAGACTGCCATGCAACTCAATCAAGATGATTTGTGTGAAATCAATGCAGGTGCAGGTGCTTCTACACCTGCATTGCTTGCTGTGTGGGGTTTTAGGCTGGGTTCCTGTACAACACTTTGTAACATCAGCTGATTTGATAATTAATGTAAAAAATAAAAAAAGAAGATAATTAGGATTCGACTCTGCATGCACAAGCAAGAAACACCACCACACTCAACGACACCCCATAGTAACCACAATGCTCTGTCATCCTCAGCCAACTGATTCAAGACATGATCAACAGCGAGGCAGAGTTTGTCAAAGAGATGGACTTCTTCACCTCCCACCACATCAAGCAAGTGGAGAGCCCTGACACCCCACCTGACATCACCAGCCAGAAGGAGGCCATATTCAGGAACATCAATGAGATCAAGGCCTTCCATAGCGAGTAAGTACCACTGACTGTTTTTTTGGCCCGCCTTCAAACAAACTTAAACTTTCATAAACCCGTTATAAGGCTTGTATGTATGTATGTATGACCTAACTGGTTCTATTGCATTGATGTTTTGTCATTATATAATACCATACCATTACAAAACATTAGGAACACCTGCTCTTTCCATAACATAGACTGACCAGGTGAATCCACCTGAAAGCTATGATCACTTGTTAAATCCACTTCAATCAGTGTAGATGAAGGGGTTATTTTGAGACAATTGAGACATTTGAGACATAAGCCTTGAGACAATTGAGACATGGATTGTGTATGTGTGCCATTCAAAGGGTGAATGGGCAAGGCAAAATATTTGAGTGCCTTTGAGTAGTAGGTGCCAGGCACACTGGTTTAAGTGTATCAAGAACTGCAATGCTGCTGGGTTTTTTCACACTCAACAGTTTCCCGTGTGTCTCAAAAATGATCCACCACCCAAAGGACATTCAGTCAACTTGACACAACTGTGGGAAACATTGAGTCAACATGGGCCAGCATCCCTGTGGAACGCTTTTGACACCTTGTCGAGTCCATGCACCAACGAATTGAGGCTGTCCTGAGGGCAAAAGGGGGTACAACTCAATATTAGGAAGGTGTTTGTAATGTTTTGTACACTCTGTATATACCACTTATAAATTGGGTAGTTTGGGTTCTGGATGCTGATTGGATGTGTTAGGTTCTAAATAAACACAGTAAAAAAACTCACTCTTATTAAAGCTCAAACCAAGTGTATTCACCCACTGGGTCATACAGCTGCATAAGACAAATCATATCCACACAAGCACTACTATTTCATCCTTTCTCCTATGCTGAGCCCCTCCTTACACATCTGAACAGCCAATACACCCCTGTTACTATGCAGAAGATTAGTGATGTCTGTTCTTCCCCACTTCTTCTAACCTGACCTCTGCCCAAATTCCTCACTCCTCCCCAACTCACTGTCATGAGACTGTCACTTCTCCTCCCATAGGATCCCTAATGTCTGACAATAACATATCCTGGTAGAATGTAAACATTCTACATTCCCCTCCCTCCTCCAGTGACATGAAAAATTATATTTAATGTTTTCAAGTCTAAAAGTCAGAACCCAACAGATGAAACAGCATTCCAGCTGTGAGTATATCAGACAATATACGACAGGTATTACATAAAATTACACTAAACAAAAATATAAACGCAACATGTAAAGTGTTGGTCCCATGTTTCATGAGCTGAAATAAAAGATCCCCAAAAATGTTCACACACACAAAAACATTATTTCTCTCAAACTTTGTGCACACATTTGTTTACATCCCTGTTAGTGAGAATTTCTCATTTGCCAAGATAATCCATCCACCTGACAGGTGTGGCATATTAATAGGCTGATTAAGCATACTGTAATGTCATGTAATATTTCTAATTGTATATAACTGCCTTAATTTTGCTGGACACCAGGAAGGGTAGCTGCTGCATTGGCAGCAGCTAATGGGGATCCTTAATAAATACAATTTACACAAGTGCACCATTGTGCTGGGCACAATAAAAAGCCACACAACATAATGCCACAGATGTTTTGAGGTGGTGTGCAATTGGCATGCTGACTGCAGGAATGTCCACCAGAGCTATTGCCAGAGAATTGAATATTAATTTCTCTACCATAAGCCGTCGCCAACGTCATTTTAGAGAATTTGGCAGTACGTCCAACATGCCTCACAACTGCAAATCACATGTATAGCATTGTGTGGGTGAGCGGTTTGCTGATTCAACATTGTGAACAGAGTGCCCCATGGTGATGGTGAGGTTATGGTATGGGCAGGCATAAGCTATGGACAACAAGCACAATTGCATTTTATCAATGACAATTTGAATGCACATCAATACCGTGACGAGATCCTGAGGCCCATTTTCGTACCATTCATCCACCGCCATCACTTTATGTTTCAGCATAATAAGGCATGGCCTCATGTCACAAGGATCTGTACACATTTCCTGTAAGTTGAAAATGTCCCAGTTCTACCAAGGCATGCATACTCACCAGACATGTCACCTATTGAGCATGTTTGGTTGCTCAGGATTTGACGTGTGTGACAGCGTGTTCCAGTTCCCGCCAAAATCCAGCAACTTCGCAGAGCCATTGAAGAGGAGTGAGACAACATTCCACAGGCCACAATCAACAGCCTGATAACCTCTATACGAAGGAGATGTGAGGCGTGCATGAGAAAAATGGTGGTCACACCAGATACTGACTGGTTTTCTGATCCACCGCCCCTACCTTTTTCTAAAGGTACCAGTGACCAACAAACAAATATCTGTAGTCCCAGTTATGTAAAATACATAGATTAGGGCCTATTTCAATTGATTCATTTCCTGTAATTCAGTAAAATCTTTGAAATTGTTGCATATTGCATTTATATTTTTGTTCAGTATATTTTTTACTGTTCTATTTATCTTGGTAACCGGTTTGTAAAAGCAATAAGTCACCTCTGGGGTTTGCGTCATGCCTAAGGTTTGCGTAAGAACAACCCATAGCCGTGATATATTGGCCATTATAAACTGGGTGGTTTGAGCCCTGAGTGCTGATTGACTGACAGCCATGGTATATCAGACTGTATACCATGGGTATGATAAAACCTTTATTTGTATTACTCTAATTACGTTGGTAACCAGTTTATAATAGCAATAAGGCACCTCTGGGGTTTGAGGTACTTTGCCAGTATACCACGGCTAAGGGCTGTGTCGAGGCACTCTGTTTTGCATTGTGAGAATGAACAGTCCTTAGCCTTGGTATATTGGCCATATACCACACCCCCTCGGGCCTTATTGCTTAATAAACATATCACACCACCTCTGGGTTTATTGCTTAAATATACTGGTAATAATTACATTTCTCACAAAGCTGCTGAATGAATTGACCCCATACTGTGTCATGTGCAGGTCCATGCTCCCTAAGTTGAGCCACTGCGACACTGATGACGACGTGGCCATGCGCTTCCTGAGGAGTGGCGAGGGCTTTGAGAAGTACCTCCAGTACCTCGTAGGCCAGCAAAAGGCAGAGGCAGCGATCAGTGACAAGACCGTACACCGCTTCTTCAAGGTAAGTGAACCCTTCACAAATACTGTTAGCACAAGTGGTCATTAATGTGTAAGTCTTGTCATCTTACTGACTATGTAAGGCTAGTAATGGCCATGTTTCTAAACCCTGTTGTCTTTGTCACAGGAATACACAGACAAAGAACAGGCCAGTGCCGACCCTGCTGAAGGTCCTGTACTGAGCATCAATGCCTACCTACAGAAACCTCTGGACAGAATCCAGAAGTACAAGGCCTTGCTCAAGGTGAGAGTTTAACACTGTAAATCGGGTATTCTTTGTTCTTGTTCACACACTAGGAATTAATGCACCAGAGCCTAAATTGTCACATGTTTTTATGTTATATAATCTTGTTTAAATATTAGTGTTATTATTATTATCTTAAATCGTTGTGCCCATTTCTGTGACTGTAGGAGCTGATCAGGAACAAGGCCAGGAACGGTCAGAACTGCTGCCTGCTGGAGGAGGCCTATGCCATGGTTTCATCACTACCTCAGCGTTCAGAGAACACACACCACGTCTCCATGATAGAGAACTATCCTGCCACTCTGGATGTATTGGGGGAGCCCATCAGACAGGTGAATAACCAAAACCCATTTGCTTCTGTTTGGTGGCTAGTGAATACGACCATATTCTTGAGGATTTTCAACTAATTTTGTTTCCGTAGCCTATGTGACGGTGTTGTGTTTTGTGACAGGGACCCTTCATGGTGTGGGAGGGTGCACCTGGGGTAAGGTCCTCCTCCAGAGGTCACCATCGACATGCGTTCCTCTTCAAAAACTATGTCATCATCTGCAAATCCAAGAGAGACACCAACACAGACACCCAGGGCTATGTCTTTAAGAACATGATGAAGGTACGACTCTTCATTGCTCTTTCTAAAAACTCCAGATGTAACTCAGCATGTCTATCCACTGAAACAAGTCACTAAAGAATTAGTCAACTCTAAACACCAGACAATTCCAATCTGTTGTTCAGGGTTGGCATAGAAATAGATTGCTGCTGGAGAGAATATATCATCAATGTCACACTTCCTATGACATAAAAATCATTTCCTAACAGATAAATAAATAAAGTGAATCATAGTCTTGAGGATAACTACTGTTTCTCTGTCTGTCTCCCTCCCTAGCTGAACAACATAGATGTGAATGAGACAGTGGAGGGTGATGACCGGGCCTTTGAGATCTGGCACGAGCGTGAGGACTCTGTCAGGAAGTACACACTTCAGGCTCGGACTGTCATCATCAAGAACTCCTGGCTGCGAGAACTCAGGGACCTGCAGCAGCGCTACACCATGCCTGCCTGGAGTGAGTCTGACACACATATATTCACTCAGATCCACCAGACAAACAGAGACAAGTTTGACATAGCATATTGTGATCTAACATTTACTATCAAACAAGTACTTTTTACATACTATGAAATTGCATACTATAATTTAATCTGTAATTGCATAAAATGTGTCATCTCTCCACTCAGGATTGATTGACGTGTAAATACATCCCTCTATCTGTCCAGGTATGCCTGACTTTGATGAGCTTCTGGCTGACTGCACAGCGGAGCTGAGACAGACTGTGAAACTGGCCTGCAAGGTTACTGGAGTGCCCAAACCTGTGGTCACCTGGTACAAGGGTATGAGACACACCATCGAGACCGCTGTGCTAAACACAATAGCTGTGCATACAGTGCATGTTTGTTTTTATCTACATAGCCCATACCCTGTTAATGTTTTTGAGGTAGAAATACCTCCTATGTTAAAACTGTTTCCTCCTCTGATGACAGACGGGCGGGCAGTGGAGGCCGACCCTCACCACATCATCATTGAGGACCCTGACGGTTCCTGCACCCTGATCCTGGACAACATGACGGCTGATGACTCTGGACAGTACATGTGCTTCGCCACTAGCACAGCAGGCAACGCCAGCACCCTGGGAAAGATCACTGTCCAAGGTCAGTCTCTATTACAGAGGGGAAATGACACCAACATTAGGCTTGAACTGTGAAAGTGAACATAGTGCACACCCAGACCCTACTCATATGAATCATTGACATACAATGAGTGTCCAAAACATTAGGAACACCAGCTCTTTCCATGACATAGACTGACCAGTTGAATCCAGGTGAAAGCTATGATCCCTTATTGATGTCACTTGTTAAATCCACTTCAATCAAATCAGTGTAGATGATGGGGAGGAGACCGGATAAAGAATGATTTTTAAGCCTTGAGACATGGATTGTGTGCCATTCAGATGGTGATTTAGGTTCCTTTGAATGGCTTATGGTAGTAGGTGCCAGGCACACCGGTTTGAGTGTGTCAAGAACTGCAATGCTGCTGGGTTTTTCATGCTCAGCAGTTTTCAGAGGGGATCAAGAATGGTCCACAACCCAAAGGACATCCAGTCAACTTGACACGACTGTGAGAGGCATTGGAGTCAACATGGGCCAGTATCCCTGTGGAACGCTTTCGATACCTTGTAGGGTCCACGCCCCGATAAATCGAGGCTGTTCTGAGGGCAAAAGGGGGTCCAACTCAATATTAGGATGGAGTTCCTAATGTTTTGTACACTCAGTGTACAGGTCAAAAGTAAAAGTGATTGATACTTTGCTTTGGGGAAAAATCTACAATTCCAAGAATCTAAATTGTCTGGGAGGAATGTTGATCTTATAAAAAAAATAAGCCTGTTTTCAAGAGTAACAATTGTGTGTTTTAGTGCCTCCTCGTTTCGTGAACAAGATGAGGAATGCTGTCTTAATCGTTGGTGAGGATGCTCAGTTTTCCTGCACCATCCAGAGCGCACCCAGCCCCAAGATCAGGTACACGACACCACACCTGTCTCCGAGGCTTTTTAAACTGACAATTTTTTAGTGACAGTGGACTGTGCCGTTTGCTTCTTCCTACTGTGCTCATTATGTTGCCCATTCTTAATAGTTAATATACTGTATAAGCTAATAAATAAGTATGTGTAAGGTAATTCATATTATCTCAATGTCATTTCATGCGTGTCCCTGAACAGATGGTTCAAGGAGGGCAGGCTGCTGACTGACCAGGAGAAGTATCAGACCTACATTGAGTCCCGCAGTGGAGTCCTGGTGCTGGTCATTAAAGGCCCTACGGAGAGAGACCTGGGACACTACGAGTGTGAGGTAGGCCTTTAATTCACCACCCTTCAGCTAAAAAAAATAGGGCCGGTTTCCCAGCCAAATAAAGCCTAGTACAAGACTGAAATGTACTTTCAATAGAGATTCTTAATCCAGGACTGGCCTAATATGGGTCCAGGAAACCATTCCATACAGTTGTAAAACACTGGACTGCAAAGCCTCTCGTGTGAATAGCTGCTGCTGTATCACTTGTGAATGATCAATACAAAAGAAAAATGAGAGATACAGTCGTAGTAACTTGTAACAGCAGTTACATTATTTGGATGCTTGACGTCCTTCAAAGAGGATTGTTTTCATGAGACATTACATTGATAAGATGAAGCCATTGTTTCAGTAAGCCTAACGTATTCCCCTCCCTGCCCATCCCAGTTGTCTAACCGACTGGGCAGTGCTAAATGTGCAGTTGATCTGTGCCTTCCTTCTGCTGTGGCTAGAAGAGGAGAACAGGCGATCACCATCGAAGGTAGGAATACTCCCATTCATGCACGTACCGTTGTGCATTAGTTTCATCATTTACCTCTTTTACCAGGTTCTTAAAATGTAGAGAATGTATGCTTTAATTTCCATAAGCCACGTTCCTACAAAGGAAAAGATGAACCATCAGTTCATCAACAATTTAGATGAATTAGTCTTTTTGTCTTAACATTAGCTATCAATTTCTCTGACTAACTCCATTAGCCCTGTCCTGCTTTCCTTCTAGTCACTGAGCAGGAGACTAAAACACCAAAGAAAACCATCATCATGTAAGTGTGACCAGGTTATGATGCAGACTATAAGAAGCATGCATACTTGTGTGTGTCCTCCTTAGGCCTCTGCATGCATGGCCAGGCAGTATTTCAATCCTGAGTGTAAGAGGGGCTCACTCAACGGCAAAAATATCATCCAAGGAGCCGGCATTTGGAATGGTTCCATAAGGGAATGGTTATTTTTTTGTCTGCACATTTTCCTTAACTTATGTACCATTGCATGACATGTTTGTATGAGTAGACAGGACTCCACTTTGTGTGTGTGTACGCGTGTCCGTGTGCGTGTACACGCTAATTAACACCTTTTGTATGTAGTCTTATTGTGAAAACAGCATGCCAGCAAGTTGTTCTATCTCTCTGCTGTCTCTCTCATACCTTCTGTTCTGTTCCTGGCATACAATACACTCTTAGAAAAAAATTGTTCTAACTGGAACCAAAAATGATCCTCATTTGGGTTATCCTATGGGGACAGCCAAAGAACCCTTTTAGGTTCTAGATTTAACCTTTTTTTAAGTGTTCCTTCTGGTCTGTCCCTCTTTCACACCCTCTGTGCTGTGTCCCCTTACAGAGAGGAGACCATAACTACGGTGGTGAAGAACACCCGTATGAAGCGTCGCGGCATGTCTCCATCTGGGTTCAACCTCTCCGAAACCAACACCCCAGATCTCCCCACCACCCCCACCGGCACGGCCAGGCAGAGGAGGCAGGTTTCTGCCAGCAGGAAGACCACCATCCCCACCCTGTACGTCACGGAGCCCGAGGGGGGTGCTGGGGCCCGGGCCGCAGAGAACAGGTGGGTGGAGGTAGAGGAAATCATTGAGTACAAGGTGAACAAGTCGCCCAGGCTATCCAGGAGAAGAGGGGTCTCCCCAGCTGGGTCGGAGCGAGCGAACACCCCCTCCTTCACCCGGCCACGGAGGTCCCCGAACCCCAACACCAACAATTCCAACAACAAGCTGGTAGAGCTGCAGAACTGCTCCGAGCTGGAGGGGGCTCATCCTATAGCCTGGGATGATGATGAGGAGGATGAGAACATGGCTGGTTCCGAGGTTGCCCCTGGACTCAGTGGAGAGGCCTGCGAGGTCTCCGCTGTTCTAATCCCTAACGACCATGAACATGATGAGGCCTGGCTAGAGGAGCAGAAAGAGGCCTTTGTCACAGAACCGGATGATGATGATGATAACATGGAACCTCCCAGGAAGCTGGAGCCTAAGACCCTGACCCAGGCCGGTCGCGTTCTCACCCTGGAGGACTTGGAGGACTATGTTCCCAGGGAGGGGGAGACCTACAGCTCCTCCAACACCAGGCCCTCCCCTGCCGAGAGACCCTGTGAGGTCTCTGTGCTTCAGAGGGAGATTGGGGGCTCTGTCGTGGGCCAGCCAGTGCTGCTCAATGTGGGGAGGCCTGTGGTGGTGCCCAGGGGGAGGCGCAGCCCTGGCTTCTTCAGCCGATTTAGAGAGTACCTCTCAGGCAGCATGTTCTCCCTGGCTGCCCCCCACCACCACCACCACCCCAGCGGAGACCAGTCTAGAAGGGAGAGAGAGATTCCCATCCAGGTCAGCCACGCCAAGCAAGAGGTCAAGCCTGCATACTGCTCTGAGGTGCAGAGAGTGGAGGGAGGGCAGCAGAGATACAAAACCAAAGTCTACACGTCAGTGGGCAAGCCAGTCACTCTTCAGATTAGCCAGAACCCATATCAAAACCAATAACCTAGTGTGTGAAAATCAGTTGCTTGATCAGAACCAAGCTGATTTTTGTTCATTTGTGATACGTACAATAGCCGTTTTAGTCTTAAATGGGAACATTACTACTTAAGTGTTAAAAAGCGTATTCTAACCTTGCATTTTCTTGCAAATGGGAGGATCATTCCATTTTGAAGCAACCCATCTGAAAGTCAAATGCAGACACAGGAAGTCAGTTGTTTTGGTCAGACAGTCGTTTTTAAAGGACAAAACATCAAAAGGGGGTTGGATATGTTGTTTAGGCTAAATGATTTCCGAATGCCATTGTAAACTATCCAGGCTTCAATTTATTGTTGCCTTGCTTGCCACATGTTTGATTATTTGATGTACAGAGAAATATAGAATAATTGCAAGTCTTGCAACATGGACTGACACCATTTGAAAGTTTAAAAAATCCATCTGCTTTACCCTCAGGTGACAGCTGTTTTAAATGTCAACATCTTGATGTTAAACTTCTGTTCTGTAGGAGAACATCAGTACAGTACTATATTTCTCTCTGTGTGTTGTCTCTGAAGTTTAATGAACAAGGAATATCCACATTGACTTGTAGCATATCAGTTTGTAAATAGGCTAACTATCTCCTGTGAAAGGAAAAAAGTGTCTCGACAGTAACTTACCAAACCAATGATTTCAGCAACGAAATTGCTAGAAGTACAAAAGAAGTGTAAAAGAGCATTGATTACAGACGTTGCTGGATTGTGTGAAACATTGACGATGTTCTTTCAAATGCAGCCACGGTCTGCTTGAGAATACAAGAAAGCCAGATTAAAGACTGATACATGGATCATTGAGTTGTACTTCAGATTGGGCTGTCCTGTCCTATGGAGAAGTCTAGAATTTTCTAAGCGTTTCTAGATGGGCAGTTACATGTTGTGCAGTGCTGATGCTTTTACATTAACTGTATATCACTCACTTGTGGTGTGGACTGTGGAATGATGTAGGTCTATGATTGTGTTATACAGGTCTCGTATAAAGGGTCTCTGTTTACTTTAGGTCATATACATCCAAAACATAGACCTATATAGGATATTTCATTTTGAACTGGGTCATTTGTTTTATAGAAAGGCACTTCATTATCAGTTTATTGAGAGCATTAAAGAGTAGATTGACCTCAGATAATTAAGTATTTGTGATTACTTTAAGGTCAAATGTAATTAATTATATTTAGAAAAGTGGCAGCATGTTATGTATTAGCTTTTTGAAAGCTGATTTGCGTGTTTATCTGATTGACATAATTTAATTAACACAATGAGTCCCACTGTAACACCGGCGCGTTTTGGACTTCTGGGTAGAACCATTGGATTTGTCTTTCTTCTGCATCCGTAGATACCAACCAGTCTGTGTAATTAACGGGGGCTGAGCTAGAGCTGTGTTTGTGAGACAAGGGCGGATCCCAATGGGGCCCTGGGCTGGGTCTTTTTACAAAAACCTATGTAGTCTGAATGATTTGAGCTACAAACTATTCAAAGATATTTATGAAAAGGTGAGACTCTCACGAACACATGCATGTATCTATGACGCTCAACACCTACACAAGAGTCATTAGAAGGTAAGGGGTTGTTCTACATAGAAGATCATAGGAAATCCCAGGACATAGTGTCTATAATAAGCTCACATAGTGGCTCTCACAAAATCTAAACAGTTGTCATTTCCCAGTGAGCATACAATTTCTGTACTTACAGCATTCATATCAATTCATTTGATCAGGATTTTGCTTTGGCAGATTAAAAACATTTTTTTATTGACATTTGTCAATAAAACTCATGAATGCAACTGTTTTATGTCAAATAGTTTTGTTCTACTTGTAGCCATGGTTGTCCTGAAAAGAACACTCCCTTGTGAGGCTAAATATCAGGGCTGGACATGCCCTTATAATAAATTAAAGTCAGATACATTAAAAGATGATTTTTGCTGGGGTCGCGGGACTGATAGGGTTAATATGAATCTTGTCACATTCAGTTCAGGTGGGAGTTACATAGTTAGTGAGCCATTGTACACTGGATTTATTCACTTTGTTGCAATATATTGTTTTAAAAAGTTAATTACCACTTTCCAAACTAAGAGTGATGTTTTGTTTTTATGTTATTTTAAACATCTTGTAAAAGCATTGAATGTTTACCTTTGTAAGAAATTCAACAAATCACATAGGTTTTGACTGCCTGCACATGTTTAGTTAAGAGAATGAATAGTTAATGGATTTTTGGGAGGGTACTCCCAAGTGTTTAATACACCAAAACAATTAAATTGCAACTGATGAACTGATCAGCCTGTTGTTTTATTCACTCTTGGTGAATGTGTGGGTTGGTTCGTAATGCAATCACCGAATGTAAATGCTTGTGCTTTGTCTTCCTCTCGTCTATCCTCTTCCACATATAAAAGTGTAGGCCTAAGAAATACTAGTCAGAATTGGGAGTCAACAATGGTAGCTCTAACCATTGATTATATATTTCAGGTAAGGTGCTTGGACTTCAACCATACTGGTCAGCAAATCACTGGCCGTTTTCAGTCAAGTTAACACGATCACTATGCTTAAAAAAATAAAAAGATATCCAGGCAAAACATTTTTATTAATTTACTTGACTACACTTGTAAAATACATCAAATGTTACTAGAAATACATATTATTAAACAAGGACTCGTTGAAGGCTGGGTAAATTGTCAATATTTGGCCAAAGATGACACATTCAAAGCAGTGGTATAACATTTGCACCATTAAAAAGCTGTTCAGAGTGAAAAGGTTATAAATATATTTCAATAAGTAATTTGTGCAAAGGAAGGAATGTTTTGTTCAAAGGGAGATCAAATACAGAGGACAAGAAGCTATGGCGTTTAAAAGAGTCATGGGCCAGAGTATGTCATATTAGTTACCAATGAACTGAATTTGGGTTCTGAATGGAAAACATGTTAAACGACAAACTTAAAATAAATAAGTGCAGCCTTTTTAGAAGGCTGCCTTGAACAAAGAGGTTTTGTGGAATTCAATGTAACCAGTTTCAAGTAAAGCAAATGCTCTGTGTGCTTGGTTCTAAACTTTTCTATATTCTCCTGAGGACGGAGCCAATATTTGCTCCATTTATTTCATATTCATTCTCTTTAATTCTCACTCAAACATCTCCTTTCCAAAAAAAGGCCAACTGAATATCATTATAATATAGGTGAGATTATTATTTTACAAACATACAATACAAAAGTTTTACACCATTACAATACAACTGTCAAAACAACAAAAACATGTATTAGGGGTTAGACTACATCACCGTGAGTTGTGGGCTCCAGAAGTGTAACTTTGTTATACAGAGGTTAACATCATGATTGTAAATCCTAAATGACAATCCTTTGTTTTATGAGTGAATGAATATTGTACTGTATCATACTTGTATCAGTATGGTAAAACAGGGAAACTTTAAACATATCTTTTCACACACAAGATGACTAGGATCATTAGCAAACAGCAGCTAGGCTACAGTAAGTTCCTGAGATCAGCTGTAATACGTATGGTGCTTCCGTGTTACTATCTTAGAGCCAGAGTTAGCCTGTGCTTAGCTAGTGCCCAAGCACCTGGCCTTGTGATTGTTTGTTAGCTGCCCTATGTTGAGGACTGAGTCAAGACCGGGAGGGGGACAAGGGGTCCGAGACAGAGTCAAGACCAGAAAAATGCAAGTGTGGAACTGATAGCATTTTAGGAACATGAAATCTTCCTAAAGCAACCACTATGGTCATTTTCACTTTTTCATAAATTCTTAGAATGTTTGGGAATTACGTATACTAAGGCATTTGTGAAAATTCCATAGCAATATAGAGTGGGAAAGCAGCCGTGTGTTTAGACAATTAAGACACTGCAGTAAATAAAACCATAAATTAAACAGAATAAAAACATCTGTCTTGTATAAGAGCGTCTGCTAAATGACTTAAATGTAATGTAAATGTCCAGGATCGGAGTCTACACAGACCGGTGCGCTATAGCCAATCAGAGCCACGGTAGGCCTTTAAACAAACGAGCCATTTGCCAGAATTAATTTTCGAACACGGTTGTTCAAGTTCTTGCTAGCTAACCAAATGATACCTGCATCTCTAGCTGTGTATAGCCACCGAAAAACGATGAGGGGGAAAAGTTAGTCAGTCAACAGCTAGTTAGTGTAGCTATCTAGCTAACGTTAGGCTCAGGTTTTTTAGCTTGCTACATATTGTGTTTTACAAAAAGTGCACTCTCATACATGAGTGTGCTGGTATTATGGTTGCTGTCCTTTCAGAATCACAAACATGTCACACACCGAAAGCCTATAGGTTCACCACTGTACTAACCTGTCACACACTGAAAGCATATAGGTTCACCACTGTACTAACCTGTCACACTGAAGGCCTATAGGTTCACCACTGTACTAACCTGTCACACACTGAAGGCCTATAGGTTCACCACTGTACTAACCTGTCACACACTGAAGGCCTATAGGTTCACCACTGTACTAACCTGTTCACCACTGTACTAACCTGTCACACTGAAGTCCTATAGGTTCACCACTGTACTAACCTGTCACACACTAAAGACCTATAGGGTCACCACTGTATTAACCTGTTACACACTAAAGACCTATAGGTTCACCACTGTATTAACCTGTTACACACTGAAGTCCTATAGGTTCACCACTGTACTAACCTGTCACACACTAAAGACCTATAGGTTCACCACAGTACTAACCTGTCACACACTAAAGACCTATAGGTTCACCACTGTACTAACCTGTCTCACACTGAAGACCTATAGGTTCACCACTGTACTAACCTGTCACACACTAAAGACCTATAGGTTCACCACTGTACTAACCTGTCTCACACTGAAGACCTATAGGTTCACCACTGTACTAACCTGTCACACACTAAAGACCTATAGGTTCACCACAGTACTAACCTGTCACACACTAAAGACCTATAGGTTCACCACTGTACTAACCTGTCACACACTAAAGACCTATAGGTTCACCACTGTACTAACCTGTCACACACTAAAGACCTATAGGTTCACCACTGTACTAACCTGTCTCACACTGAAGACCTATAGGTTCACCACAGTACTAACCTGTCACACACTGAAGACCTATAGGTTCACCACTGTATTAACCTGTTACACACTGAAGACCTATAGGTTCACCACTGTACTAACCTGTCACACACTAAAGACCTATAGGGTCACCACTGTACTAACATGTTACACACTGAAGTCCTATAGGTTCACCACTGTATTAACCTGTTACACACTGAAGACCTATAGGTTCACCACTGTACTAACCTGTCACACACTAAAGACCTATAGGGTCACCACTGTACTAACCTGTTACACACTGAAGTCCTATAGGTTCACCACTGTACTAACCTGTTACACACTAAAGACCTATAGGGTCACCACTGTACTAACCTGTTACACACTAAAGACCTATAGGGTCACCACTGTACTAACCTGTCACACACTAAAGACCTATAGGTTCACCACTGTACTAACCTGTCACACACTAAAGACCTATAGGTTCACCACTGTACTAACCTGTTACACACTGAAGGCCTATAGGTTCACCACTGTACTAACCTGTCACACACTAAAGACCTATAGGTTCACCACTGTACTAACCTGTCACACACTAAAGACCTATAGGTTCACCACTGTACTAACCTGTCACACACTAAAGACCTATAGGTTCACCACTGTACTAACCTGTCACACACTAAAGACCTATAGGTTCACCACTGTACTAACCTGTCACACACTAAAGACCTATAGGTTCACCACTGTACTAACCTGTTACACACTAAAGACCTATAGGGTCACCACTGTACTAACCTGTTACACACTAAAGACCTATAGGGTCACCACTGTACTAACCTGTCACACACTAAAGACCTATAGGTTCACCACTGTACTAACCTGTCACACACTAAAGACCTATAGGTTCACCACTGTACTAACCTGTTACACACTGAAGGCCTATAGGTTCACCACTGTACTAACCTGTCACACTGAAGTCCTATAGGTTCACCACTGTATTAACCTGTTACACACTGAAGTCCTATAGGTTCACCACTGTACTAACCTGTCACACACTAAAGACCTATAGGGTCACCACTGTATTAACCTGTTACACACTAAAGACCTATAGGTTCACCACTGTATTAACCTGTTACACACTGAAGTCCTATAGGTTCACCACTGTACTAACCTGTCACACACTAAAGACCTATAGGTTCACCACAGTACTAACCTGTCACACACTAAAGACCTATAGGTTCACCACAGTACTAACCTGTCACACACTAAAGACCTATAGGTTCACCACTGTACTAACCTGTCTCACACTGAAGACCTATAGGTTCACCACTGTACTAACCTGTTACACACTAAAGACCTATAGGTTCACCACTGTATTAACCTGTTACACACTGAAGTCCTATAGGTTCACCACTGTACTAACCTGTCACACACTAAAGACCTATAGGTTCACCACAGTACTAACCTGTCACACTGAAGTCCTATAGGTTCACCACTGTATTAACCTGTTACACACTGAAGTCCTATAGGTTCACCACTGTACTAACCTGTCACACACTAAAGACCTATAGGGTCACCACTGTATTAACCTGTTACACACTAAAGACCTATAGGTTCACCACTGTATTAACCTGTTACACACTGAAGTCCTATAGGTTCACCACTGTACTAACCTGTCACACACTAAAGACCTATAGGTTCACCACAGTACTAACCTGTCACACACTAAAGACCTATAGGTTCACCACTGTACTAACCTGTCTCACACTGAAGACCTATAGGTTCACCACTGTACTAACCTGTCACACACTAAAGACCTATAGGTTCACCACTGTACTAACCTGTCTCACACTGAAGACCTATAGGTTCACCACTGCACTAACCTGTCACACACTAAAGACCTATAGGTTCACCACAGTACTAACCTGTCACACACTAAAGACCTATAGGTTCACCACTGTACTAACCTGTCACACACTAAAGACCTATAGGTTCACCACTGTACTAACCTGTCACACACTAAAGACCTATAGGTTCACCACTGTACTAACCTGTCACACACTAAAGACCTATAGGTTCACCACTGTACTAACCTGTCACACACTGAAGGCCTATAGGTTCACCACTGTACTAACCTGTCACACTGAAGACCTATAGGTTCACCACAGTACTAACCTGTCACACACTGAAGACCTATAGGTTCACCACTGTACTAACCTGTCACACACTGAAGACCTATAGGTTCACCACTGTATTAACCTGTTACACACTGAAGACCTATAGGTTCACCACTGTACTAACCTGTCACACACTAAAGACCTATAGGGTCACCACTGTACTAACCTGTTACACACTGAAGTCCTATAGGTTCACCACTGTATTAACCTGTTACACACTGAAGACCTATAGGTTCACCACTGTACTAACCTGTCACACACTAAAGACCTATAGGGTCACCACTGTACTAACCTGTTACACACTGAAGTCCTATAGGTTCACCACTGTACTAACCTGTTACACACTAAAGACCTATAGGGTCACCACTGTACTAACCTGTTACACACTAAAGACCTATAGGGTCACCACTGTACTAACCTGTCACACACTAAAGACCTATAGGGTCACCACTGTACTAACCTGTTACACACTGAAGTCCTATAGGTTCACCACTGTACTAACCTGTCACACACTAAAGACCTATAGGGTCACCACTGTACTAACCTGTTACACACTGAAGTCCTATAGGTTCACCACTGTACTAACCTGTTACACACTGAAGTCCTATAGGTTCACCACTGTACTAACCTGTCACACACTAAAGACCTATAGGGTCACCACTGTACTAACCTGTCACACACTGAAGACCTATAGGTTCACCACTGTACTAACCTGTCACACACTAAAGACCTATAGGGTCACCACTGTACTAACCTGTCACACACTGAAGACCTATAGGTTCACCACTGTACTAACCTGTCACACACTAAAGACCTATAGGTTCACCACTGTACTAACCTGTCACACACTGAAAGCCTATAGGTTCACCACTGTACTAACCTGTCACACACTAAAGACCTATAGGTTCACCACTGTACTAACCTGTCACACACTGAAAGCCTATAGGTTCACCACTGTACTAACCTGTCACACACTGAAGGCCTATAGGTTCACCACTGTACTAACCTGTCACACACACACTGAAGACCTATAGGTTCACCACTGTACTAACCTGTCACACATTGAAGGCCTATAGGTTCACCACTGTACTAACCTGTCACACATTAAAGACCTATAGGTTCACCACTGTACTAACCTGTCACACACTGAAGGCCTATAGGTTCACCACTGTACTAACCTGTCACACACACACTGAAGACCTATAGGTTCACCACTGTACTAACCTGTCACACATTGAAGGCCTATAGGTTCACCACTGTACTAACCTGTCACACACACACACTGAAGGCCTACAGGTTCACCACTGAGAAAACATGTCTATACTAGATATAAAAGCTGTTAAGGTATTTATGTTTCAAGAAAGGACTGTATATAATTGGCCTGGAGAAGCAGTTTTATGCTCTGACTGAATGGAAGCTGGTAATTAGGAGTTGTTTTACTCTGCTGATCTCGGCTGGTCCCAGACTGAGTTAAGACCGAGTACAAATGTATCCAACACTGAGACAAGACCGAGACACTCAATGTGGTCTCGAGTACTACAACACTGCCATTAGTGGGAATGAGTCTTGTTATTATGGCCTTCTGTTGTTGAAGAGCAGAGAGAACATAGTTAATGCTTTGGGGGTATAATACTACTAAATGGGCAGAAGAGAAGAAAACAAATGGCAGAAACTCCTGTATGCAGTAAACATAGAAGAAAAACATTAGGGACCATCTCAATCACAGGTTAACCATTAATGGAGTGTTTTTCTTTGTGGACAAAAATAATAATAAAACTGTGCCAAATTAGTAAATAAAGCTAAATAGTCCACTTCTACTTACAGTTTTTAATCATCTTAATACCTACCTATATCCTCCCAATATGTAAAAACATAGGCTAGATCTTAGTGCACACTGAAAAGTCTAGGTGCAAGGGATGTAGTCTGGAGTTCCTTCCCACACCAGTATCTGACAGAAAGTTCAGGATTGGAATAGAGGGGCTGACATTTTGTCAGGAGTGGCCAGGATGGCTGGGATGGATGTCATGCTTCTCATCGCTTAAGAGGACAGGTTGGTTTTCTGGACTTTTTTGATTTCCTTAAGAAAGAAAGTAGGTTTGAGGATGACATTTTGGAGATGGTGAAAATCAACACTGACAAAGATCTATTAAGGATTTAGCAATACACATTATGTGACTAATTGGTTTTCAACAAGTTAAATGGTGCGTATGGTCCCGTCCATCATACCCAGCTATGTCATGTCGATACCAACTGACCTCAATAAGAGTGTCTTTCAACTTCCCATAGGCATCGTCAAGACTGTCATTGACAATGATAACGTCAAATATGCCAGGATCTTTGCCTGAAAGATAGGGGAAACAGTTTTAGACCATTTTTAAACATTTCATTTATAAACATACAACTCTGTTTTAGCCCAAAGTCTCTCCAGAATCAGACTCACTTTTCACCATGTCCACCTGGGCAGCATGCAAACGTTTCTGGAGGCTCTCCTCTGACTCAGTCTCTCGGTCTCTTAAACGTTTCTCCTACAATTACAAGTGACAGAAGAAGATTAATTAAGTCATGGGGGTTTATCTTCGGATTACAATCCCAGACTGAGTTATGATAGGTTTATAACCACATTACACGTTTATAAACAACATTCAATATGATATATCAAGTCTCTCAAAGTAAAACGAGACAAAAATGGCCCTGGTAAACAGTTTTATAATGCTGCCCGTCTCTCACCAGGATGCTCATGGACGGGGGTTGGATGAAGATGTAGATGGGGTTGAGGTCTGTCGTCTTGACCGCCCTAACGCCCTGCATGTCGATGTCCAGGACGCAGATCAGGTTCTTGTCCTTGACGTCCTGCACGGAGGCCCTGCTCGTCCCGTACATGTTCCCGGAAAACACCGCGCTCTCAATGAACTCCCCTTTGTCGATGCTAGCCTGCATATACTCCCTTGTAACATAATGGTAATCTGTAACACAACAACAGTTGCATGTTAAAAGGTTGGTTGTTGAAACCAATAGGACACAGCGGACAGCATAGGTGGTTGAAGCGAATTAAAGAGATGCAGCGGAAGGAATTGGAGCAAGATCATCCATCCTGGGAGTTTATAAACCCTACCTACCTTTACCGTTCTCTTCACCAGGACGAGGGCTCCTTGTTGTGTCTGACGGATAAGAGCACACAATTGAATATCTTATTTCTGTAACTGACATCATACAAAGTTCACATGGGACTGGAGCAGAGCACACTTACGTGAGACGCTGAAGCCAAAGATGCCCTCGTACTCCTTGAGCAGCTTCTTGAGCAGCGTGCTCTTCCCAGCCCCCGACGGGCCACTCAGCACCACTGGCCTGGGTCCTGCCATAGCTGGGGGAGAGAGAAAGAGACCGAGGGTTAGAGGAGATGAAAACACACACACACACACACACCACAGGGTGTGGTGTTTAACCAAACGGAAAGATCAATTTACACAAATGGTTGGAACTGGTGTCATGAGGAGAAACAGACAGATTAAAAACATACCTAGGCCTATCCTTTACTCACATGAAACTGGTACAATCTCAAGTAGCCTATATTGAAAAAGATCAGACAGGTGGTGTAGTAAAAGGCTGGCACTACCAGACTGATCTCATGAGCTTACATAAATGGTTTACCTGTAGTTTTAGGCTAGGTGTAATATGAGTCCGGGTGTAATATGAGTCCGGGTGTAATATGAGTCCGGGTGTAATATGAGTCCGGGTGTAATATGAGGCCGGGTGTAATATGAGGCCGGGTGTAATATGAGGCCGGGTGTAATATGAGGCCGGGTGTAATATGAGGCCGGGTGTAATATGAGGCCGGGAGTAATATAAGGCCAGGTGTTATATAAGGCCGGGTGTAATATGAGGCCAGGTGTAATATGCCTGGTCTAAAGAATACACTATAGGGATGAATATGAAATGGACCAAATGAAGCAAGCATCCCATAAAACATGGAACAAACAGATTAATTGCCTTTTGAAAAAAAAAAACATTTCAGAAGGTGATTATGTAGTAATCAGAACAGGTTCCAACAAGACTAGCAGGACCAACACAGCTAGAGCAGTTATTAAGTCCCATTAGGCCGTTACCACGGCACCATCTACTAATTGGAGTGCCTAAAATTACCCTGCTGCCTCTGATTGCAAGGCATAAGTGCTTTCAGTACACTGTCTGCAATTACTTCTTTTTTTTTACCATAAAATACATTTAAAAAGACTAAAATCAGTATGATCCTAGGCTAAATGTTTACTTGTTTCATATGATGTAGCCTAGGCTATTTTTGAATGTGTTGTCCAATTTAGACATAGCCAGCAAATATTCCACTAATAGGTCGAGGCCTAAACTGAGACTAGTACAATCTGAAAGAGGAACAGCCACATACCGTGGAGTTATTTGATTTTCAATTTAGCTTGTGTACTAAAAACCATCAGCCGAGTCAACACAGCCGGGTCAACTACAGAGATAATGACACACTATTTTGGAATTAGTCAAACAAATCAGCTTTACAATCCATTTTTTTTCTGACATATCCTATCCCAGAATGATCTTTAGTTGTTAGCCATATAGGCTAGATCATATTATTAGGCTAAAGTCCCTCTTCCTCCTTACCTTCAGTCACTTTCAGTAGACGTGCAAGTGAGGGAGAGCAGCAGGATGTGGGAGGACTGGATTGGCAAGTGAATGAGCAGCACTATTATATACCGGAGCCGGGTGTGTCAGTCTATGTGGTGTCTGTGTGGGCGCAGACTCAGCACTGTACAAACATAGGAAAGTAAATCGCTGCTCCCTCCAATCACCGCTCAGTAAGTTACACAGTAGCCTAAACCCTGCCCAGCAGCTCGTGACATAGCCTAGATATTGACAGCTTCTTTCAGTTGTCTACGGAAATGATAAACGAATCATGCCAAACACAAAATAAACTCAGGTGAGAAATGATCATACAACAGTCTACTGCATTACTATTAAACACTGCAAACATAACTAGACCTAAAAATGCATATCTCATAAATGACAAAAATGTCTCTTCAATCCACAAAATAGCATTGCACCTTAAACGACCATGTCATTTATATATTGCTAGCCTACGCTGTTTTAGGCTACTAAAAGTAATGTATCAGTGGGTTTGGTTAGATGTCCCAAAATAAGAAAATCCATGCGAATGACGTGTCATACTTTACTTAAGTGGTGCCGCCTCCTCATAAATATACAGATGCTAATTTCAAGGAACTAGAGATGTCTGCAAAAAAAAGGAGTTTGTTATAATAGCCATGTAGTCTATGATCCCATATAAGCTCATTTCCATTTTAGAAAATGGATTCTCTCTTGTAATAGGCTAATCAGACCTGAGCTCACCCCCTGCCAAAAAGATAGGAAAAACCTCAGTGCGTGTAGCCTGACAGCTGCAGGTGACAGAAGCATTCATTGTCTGCCGCCTCTTGAATGTTTAAACCACAAACAAATGCACAGCTCCTTTCCAAGTCAGAATCAGTCATGGGTTTGGTGCTGGGATGCAGAGGGTCAGACTGTTGTCACAAAAACACGTGGACAGAAAACAGACTATAAGAGTGGTTTAGGCTACATCCAGTCAAATAAGAAACCACTTCCCGCAAGGTTCAGATCTAACTTTCTCTTCCTTACAGTCAGAATTACCAGCAAGAAATGGTACAATTCAAGAGAAGGTGACAAGTTAGCCTCTACAGCAAATATTCAAAACAATTGGGTCTACAATGACACCATACATAGGGAAATCTTATAGGCTTGGCCTAACATCTAAAGGCACCTTTCAAACGTGACAGAAAAATTGGCGATAGGCTACATCTACACAGGTAGCCCAATTCTGAAATTGTTTCCATTACTTGTCCTTTTGCCCAATCACATCAGATCTTTTCCCATCAGATATTTTTAGGATCTGATAGGTCAAAGGACAAATGAGTGAAAAAAATATCAGAATTGGGCTGCCTGTGTAAACAAAGCACGTGTTACAGAAAACGAGGTGCATGTGAGCCGACTGCAGGCACAGGATAAGGCTAATTGAAATGGTTACAGGAAACATTGTTCTGCATGCCATTACAGATGTTGCATTCAGTTTACTTTAGGTCAACCCTTATATATGCTTTCCACAACATGTGATCGATCTTTGCCAGACAGTGACCAACCTTTTCATCATGTGAATTCAGTTGGCTCCTAATTTCATTAGGCTGTTACTGATTAGTATGTTTTCTAATCAGCTGCAGCCTGCAATAACAAAGTGCTCAGTCAGGTAAGATACACTACATGTCCAAAAGTATGTGGACACCTGTTTGTTGAACATGTCATTCCAAAATCATGGGCATTAATATGGAGTTGCTATAACAGCCTCCGCTCTTCTGAGAAGGCTTTCCACTAGATGTTGGAATATTGCTGCAGGGATTTCAGCCACAAGAGCATTAGTGAGGTTGAGCACTGACGTTGGGCTATTAGGCCTGGCTCGCAGTCAGCATTCCAATTCATCCCAAAAAGTGTTTGATGGGGTTGAGATCAGGGCTCTGTGCAGGCCAGTCAAGTTCTTCCGCACTGATCTTGACAAACCATTTCTGTATGGACTTCGCTTTGTGCATGGGAGTATTGTCATGCTGAAACAGGAAAGGGCCTTCACCAAACTGTTGCCACAAAGTTGGAAGCACAGCACTCTCCAGTCCCGTTCTGTGAGCTTGTGTGGCATATCACTTCACAGCTGAGCAATTGTTGCTCCTAAACATTTCCACTTCACAATAACAGCACTTACAGTTGACCGGGGCAGCTCTAGCAGGGCATACGTTTGACAAACTGACTTGTTGGAAAGGTGGCATCCTATGACAGTGCCACGTTGAAAGTCACTGAGCTCTTAAGTAAGGCCATTCTACTGCCAATGTTTGTCTATGGAGATTGCATGGCTTTGTGCTCAACTTTATAGAACCTATCAGCAACCATGCTCTGAATGCATGTGTGGGTATGGATGTGGGTAAGCGGAGAATTAAGCTACTACGCCCCCCATGATGAGTTCAGATTTTTTGCGGCTGCCACCCCATCAAAGTTGCCTATCCCCGATCTAAAGCATATTGCATGAGAAGGTTCTCACCTAAAAAGGTATTCCATCCCTATTCTATGCGGTTCAAATTAGGCCAGAAATTGTTTTCCCGTTCAACAGTAAGAAGGCAAAAGCTGCCAAACCAGATCCAATCTGTACTAACAATCAGTTTTCCTTTTCTCCCCATATTGTCCCCTATAATAACTCATAGCTTTCTAGAAACATCCAAGTTGATAAGATATCAGGCCATAATAGAGCAATGTACTTGATAACTAATTTAGGCACCACTTACTGCTATAGCCTAAATCTAGCAGGTTAGCTGTGTGGGAGAGGATAGATGATGATTATGTAAACAAGACATTTCAACTTCAACACAAATGGACAGTGAATTAGACAGCTCGGTCTTTCCTACTAGGTGGTGCCTATTGGAGCTCATACTTTTTGGGGAAAAGCATATCTTTTTTTGTATTCTATCAGAAAAAAGGACATGTTTGACTTTCAGAAAAACATGTTGGTCAAGCTCAGGCACTTTAAAAAAATGCTGGGGTGTATTTTCCAACCTGTTAGCTGCATAATCCTAAATGGGTGGAATTTAACAGGGTGGGAATGTAGAGCCTAAATTAGCCATAGCTCTGTGAGTGAGCAAGATTGAGCTAGTATAATGGTGAACATTTGAGCACGATTTTAAAAACAGATAAAACAGTGTTTATATTTATTTAGCTTTGCACCATTGTTTTCCCACCAAATAAATTATGACAATTCCTGAATGTGGTGTCATTTTAGGAAGGGCTTGTTTCTTAAATGGAGATTAACAACAAATTAACAGGGTGGATGGACAGTGATATCAGAAAATCTTAAATAAAATCCTAAATACAATAATTATTAAAAAACGTTATTGATGAAAGACAATTTAACTAGGACTATAAAATAACTAAAATATTTTATATTTTATATTTCTCGTGGAAGTTGATGAATAACACCCGGGGACATGGCAAAAACGCCTTCATCCACAGAAAAAGTGTTCAAAAGTCATAACATTTCCTCTCAAGAGACATATTTTTGAGGTAAAAGACACCCGACCTTAGTAATCCACATGTTACAGTAAATAAGAAGTGATATTTCCTGGGGACAGAATAATGCCTTGACACGGATTGACCAATGCGTATGGCCTGGCCTGTGTGACAGACTGGCTCGCTTCAGTGATGATAAAGAAAAACAGCAGGCTATTGAGAAATAGTTCATAGACTAGCGGTCAAAATAATATATGATCATCCTACCTGAGAAGAGCCTGGATAAATACCTTGTATACATCTACAATGACTGCGGTTCAATATCCCAATAATGTCTCCAAGGCGTCATTTCCGTACTTATTGGGTGGTCTTTCTCCCTTTTCTGTCTACATTCTGCGTGAAGGCCATTATATAGATGGTGTTTCGACGTCATCTTCACGAGCCAAATAAACGAGAGTACATCGTTCAAATACCAGTGTGTATACGTCCTCAACAGAGTACATTCAAAAAGGAAACGCTGTCGTATTTTCGTGAGCGTTTAAACTCCGCACGCGATACATAGATCTTTTGAAAATCTACATCCAGCCCAATAAACATAAATAATATATTTTACAGGGGTTGCAGATTCAGTATTACGAACTGTGCGTAATGAACGCCCCCAGCTAAAGAGCTATTTGCGTGCAGATGATCGGCGCACAAACACGCAAGACAGAATAGTTAGCAACGGTGTGGTTTTCGTTCTTGGTTTTTCACTTGTTTAGCTAGCTAACTCAGTTTATTCGAAACACGGAAAAGGTTACTACTATCCATGCTTCTAACCATCGCTTACTATCCATCGCTTTTACTATATCGTCGTAAGCGGACGTGGGAGAGAAAAGCCAGACGGAAACTCCCCGGATGGACAACGAGAGGGCCTAACGTGTAAACAAAGCTTTCATCGTCTTTATTCAACGCTAAAATAATGTTTGGTGCTTCAAGATCTGGGGGTGTAAGGGGGGGGCAAGACCAATTCAACTGGGATGACGTGAAAGGCGATAAACACAGGGAAAACTACCTCGGTAAGTGGAGAAAAATGGGCATCGACCCATCGTCGCCAATGACCCTTGTCTACTGTAATTAACGATTTCGCTTCTTTGCGAATAGACAGCAGGGCGACTATCCAACTAATAATTCGGTCAAATGTTTCTAGTTAGTAACTAGCTAACTACTTTCTAGATGAAACTAGATACAGTAGGTAACTACTTAACAAGTTATAATAGACAATGTAGTAAGTTAACGGTAGTTTCCGCAATAAAGCAATAGGTTGTTAGCCTGTACTCATTTATTCTCGAGTGCTACGTTCTTACCTTTTTCCGAAGTGTAGTCAGTCCCTCATTAATGTTGCATTGCTTGTCAACAACTCAGATTGTCTGCCTGGAATATACTTATTTTTTTTAACCCAGCTAGCTATGTTGGAATGGTGAATTTTGAGATAGAACCAGGCGCAAACAATTGACTGTGCTGCCAAGGAGAGCGGTCACGCACACTCGACTGCGGCTGGTCAGGGAATGCAATTATGCTAGTCTGCGCATATACATGGCTTGCTGTATTATATAAATTATGTTATCCAAATTAATACACTGGTCACGAACGAAAACTATTTCTCAAAGATTTTACACTGTGCAGCCAGGAGGAGAGGGGTGTGTATTCAACACGACAACGTTGATTGTAGAATAATAGTTATGGCAATCACTTCTTTATGTAACTTTATTGCCTAAGCCATGTCTCTGATTTGGACATGCATGCATTTGGAGTATATTTATATCCCTGCTATTGTTTCAACCCCAGGGAACTCTCTTATGGCACCAGTGGGGCGATGGCAGAAAGGCAAAGATCTGACGTGGTATACCAAAGACAAAAAAGGTGGTGTCAAGCCTATGTCAAGAGAAGAGGAGCTTGCTGCTGTGAAGGCAGCAGAGCAAGAGGCACTGCTGGCTGCCCTGTAAGTAGAACATCAAACAGAAACGACTACCTTACAGAAATATTAGAGTAAAATGTCAAACTAATGTCTTATTCATTATTTTCAGAGGCCACAAGAATATAAAGAGACAACCATCTGGCCTGACCAAAGAGGTACTTTTTTTGCCTTCATAGGGTTTGAGACTCATTTGTATTATGTGCTTTTTGTTTACACAATTTCTAGTATGTTTTTGATTATAATCATGTCTTAATGTGTTAGTATCACAACTGCATTAGACCAGGGAAGATGACATTTAGTTTAGTTTAAATCTCATTTATTTAGATTATTATTATTTTTTAGCATTTGTCACCATGATTTAACGTAACGAGCCTAGTCATATTTTATCATAAATCTTAAGGATGAATACGGGATTGCTTTTGTAATGCCGATTCCAATGTGTCCAACAGGACCTTGCAGATGTGTGCAGGAGGGAGGATGCGGAAGCTGAGGACAGAGATGTGGACAGAGTTTCTGGCCTTGGAAGCTCCGGGTAACTGACTGAACTGTTTGCAAAAGTGGTTGTTGCACAAATTCTGTTTTTAAAGCTGGCTTGATACTGTAGGAGACTTCTCACCAACAAGATTTTTTTTAAATATACGTAATTTGGTAGACCCTCTTATCCAGTGCGACTTATAGGCGCAATTAGGGTCAAGTGCGTTGCTTGTGGATTCGAGCCAGCAACCTTTTGATTACTGGCCGATGCTCTTTAACTGTGAGATTTTTTTTTTCTCCCACGTCTTCTAAGCATTCTCTCAGGTCGCTCTTCACTCGTTTGGACTTTTTTTTAGCAGCATATATGAGTCCATGACCGAGTATCCCCTTGATATTCAAGTGGAAGAAACAGTGGAAACATTATGGATTGGAGTGTACTAGTTGAGTAACTAGGAGTATGTTTTTTGTCACCAGTGCAACGTCACGGAAAATGGTGTTCTCCCAACAGGAGAAGGAAGCTGCCAAAATAGGCTTGTCAGTCTTCACAGTAAGTTTATTTATGCTCTCTGAGTAAAACATCCTCACGCAAAGGTGAGCCATCTAAAATAATACACAACTCGGGTGTAGGTGTGTTAATCCCTTTGTGTTAGCTGCATATTTTTCAAACATGATTGATACAACTTGGGAATTGATTCTGTAATAGTAATGTTACATGATTACGATCATAATGGAGAGCATTGTTTTCACAGCACCATAAAACAGAAGGGAAGTCTGGAAACCAGGAAGCCTCTGCCAGAAAAACATCTGCGAACACAGAGAAACAGGATGTGGATCAAAGGTAGTGTGTTAATGATCACAGTGTGTTGACAATCAAATATCTGAGGTAAATCTCTTCAGATTACTGTCTCAAAAAACCCCTCAAAGACTTGTCTGCTATACTTTCCCATCATAGACACGATAGCAGCAAAAAGAAGGAAAAGAAGCACAAAAAGAAGAAAAGGCAGAGAAGAGACTCTTCCTCCTCCGATTCAGAAGATGACAAAAGGTTAGCGTGTTGTTTCTCCCTTTTACACGTTTAGGTCACTTGTATGTCATGTTCACTTTGCCTTCCCCTTTTTAAATGATAAATGATAAAATCACAAGAAAACAGAACACCAATGTCCAATAATGTTACAAGTGGCTGTATCACATCCGGCCGTGATTGGGAGTCCCATAGGGCGGTGCGCAATTGGCCCAGCATCGTCCGGGGTAGGCCGTCATTGTAAGTAAGAATTTGTTCATAACTGATTTGCCTAGTTAAATAAAGGTACAATTTTAAAACAGGCTTATTTGCTTTAGCACTAGAGGGTGCTAAATCACCGTTGGCGAGGTGGAGAGCTGGTCTTTGGTTCCATCTCAAAAGATGGGTTTTTGCCAACCTGCAGATGTTCTGTCAACAATTAGACTTTGTATGCTTGGTAGAAACAGAACAGGTTGTACCCTTACTAGGGACGTGTCAGTTAATGTGTCCAGCTGCTGTATTCTGTGGTAATACAATTTTTAAAAAGCAGGCTTGGGATGTTTAGCAACAGGAAGAGATAGTCTTAGTCTTAGTTAAAATAAGGTGTAGGGTTGATTTTTGAACTGAGTGAATGCATCATCCAGCCCAGGTCATGCTTATCTTGTTTGGGGGGCGGCCTTATTTACTATTCTCCTATGGAACCCAGATAGTTATCCTTTTATAGATGAGGCAATGGTTTGTATCATAACATTCAGTGTATTCCTAATGTATCTTCCTCAGCTTACTTTGACCCCTGCCTATTAGTCTCAATCATTGATTGTGTGTTTCTTTACTCCTCAGGTGCAGAAAGGACCACCGTCATCATAATCCATCATGCCTCAGTCAGACTGGAGCCAGACCCCATGACAGCCATTCAAAGGGGGGACCAAAGGGTGAACGCCACCCCCTCTCCTCTCAACGACGCCAGCAGAGGCATGACACACACTCCTCCCACAGGGAGTCCCCTGTCCCCCGCCCCCGTGCCAGCCACAAGGCAGCCCATGCTGCTCTGACACAAAGCCACAGGCGGCGCCATGACACAGACTCTGACGATTAATACCCCCCCACTCAATCAGACACATTGAGGGAGAGGAGTGCTCTAGCCCACAGCAGAGCAGCTTGACTGGTCTATGGACTGTCCTCATGTACTTCTGGATTGGACTCGAGGGCTGTGGTTGAGAACAGTAGGTCAATCTGTAGGCTACTCCTCAAACCACTAGTAGGCTTGTGGCCTTATTTGAATGGACCAGTTTTTATTTGTTGAATTTTGAATTGTTAAATTTGTTTCTATTGGTATTTTATTTTTCTGAAACCGCTCAAATGTATTTTATGATCGGTGTCTAGCTACCAAAATAGGACACTATTCATGCAATTAAAATCAGGGACTACCGAAAGCAAGTTAAGTGCATGTGTTCTTGGTGCTGAAAATAAGTTAGTCAATACAAACTATTGCTGTCCAAGACATTACATCCGGTGTGACACTTGCCCATTAAAAAATGTATTTAAATGTGTGCCAACACCTAAATGTTACCGAGTCTCCTCTTTGGTTTGTCAGTCTTGTCATCAGTTGAGAATATTCACTTCTCTCCATCCCACTGTGCCTCACACTACTCAGCATTTTTGCTCCTTTTCCTCTATCAAGCAAGAACTCCTTTGCCCCATCACTCTTTTCTGTTCTAGGTTCAGATGCTTGCCTCCCTGGCTGGGGTAAGATACAATGCACTCCAGTGGTCATAATGGAGTGTAGTGTTTGTATTTGCCTTAAATCAGGTCTGAAAGGGGGCATTCTACTGGCACCTGATGGTGAACTAAAAAGAGCAAGACATTCACAAAGGAGAGTGCAAAGGAGAAAAAGTGGTCTTTTATATGGCAGAGTACCATTAGGACTGCCACACACAAACCAAGCTGATGGACAAAGTTACACTGTAAGGGACTCGAGACTCCTGCCCCCTCCTTCCACGACCACCATACTTCTGCCATGTTTTATAGGCTTGGCTGCATTAACCAGCAGTCTAATCAACCTGAAAGAACATCCTAAATTGCTCCCCAATTATTGCCACCGCCCATCCCTGGCGCAGACCAAACGTAACAGACAGGCCCAGCTGTAGCCATTTGTAAGTTATTCAACACCCGCTTTGGGTGGTTAGTTGGCTGCCATCACCTTGGACCAACCCACTCTCTTAGTCCAAGTCATGGGTGGAGAGTAGTTGGCTGTGATTGCAGATTTGGGACAAGAGGAGGCTGTCTGACCAAAGCACAGGCTAAATCCAGTTTTAGATTAGGATTAGGTGTCATTTTGAATTCATAAAGGGGAAAGAGGCTTAATTAACTCCTACTCATGGGGCAGTGTGGGTTTCTAACCTGGAAGTTATAATAAATATGTAAATGGTAAAATGTACAATATTTTGTGCCAGTTGGCAGATTCAGTATATGTTGCCTTTCTTGCTGTTGATCATTAATGTTCACTGTGCCTTCAGCCCTGTGAGTCCAAGTAGGAGAGAGGTTAACGGTGCAATGTCAGCATGATCAAATCCAATAACTTAGAGAATTACATGAAAAATAACAGAACATGTAAACAGTCTCTAATCACTTTAATTACAGTGCTTTTCTCCAAAAAATTAAAGCTGAAATAACTTTACATTAAAAAAAAAAGTTTAGACAGAAGTTCTGCTAAAGAGATTAACGTTTCAACAAAAGGTTCAGGCAATCAGTTTTAATCCAATGCCTTGCTTTAAAAGAAAGACTAAGAAATGTCCATAGCATTCTGGTGGAATAACACCCAGAACCTTTTGATAAGAAGCACAAAAGGTTTGTAATGGAACAGCATGTTTCTTTGACATGAGGACAAAAGTATCCCCCCAGAACTTAGCCATGGACAACATGAGCTACGAAGGACAAAAAAATACTAGTGCCCACTAAGTAAAAAATATGGAGTTCATACATTTCATATTGCCACTGACATTGATGCATGCCTTGTTCCATTACTATTAATATACTTTAATCATTCCCAATAAAAAGAGATGAAAACAAGGTCTTCAGGTCATGATGGAGGACATCAGAATTTAGAATACAACTGCTTTTGTCATATCAGAGCATCATACAGCATATACCTTGAGTGCAGGGGTAAACAACTGGGTGTCTGTGATGGGGGTTCAATGTTATGAATATCGCTAGCAACAGACTAAACACATTTTTAATGACATACCTACAGTAGAAAAGAGGAAAATATCTTATTTCTCATGTCAACTTTATTTCTCCACTCCTAATATTGAACAAATTACACTCACTGGAGTATCTGACATTGGCTTTGAAAAATAGGCTACCAGTGTGGTAAGTGCTACTGGCTGCTGGTAAGTGTTCTTGACTTGGACATACATTTTTGCCAACCCATGGATAGCAAGCTAAACAGTTGCGCTTAGCAAAAGTGTTTGCAGTTACCTTTCTAGCGAATAGGCTATGTTAGAGTTTACACTTCCAAGTATAAATGTGGGGAGGTCAAACTAATGAAAAAACATTTACCAAATCTATTCATCTCAAAATGTTTTGATTACTTCGCCTTGACATTCACCTGATAAAGACATGAGGAAAAAAAATCTTTTGGCTAACATAATGGGAGTCCCTGGTTCAGTGGTTTGCCCTGGGAGGGGGTCCCTGGGAAAGATAAGGTTGAAGACCCCTGAGTTACAAGGTTGTTGTGGCGCTAAGTCATTGTGATGGTGATGTTGAGGACATCAAGGTATCCCAACCCTTGAGCACCTGCAGCTGACAAGAGTAATGACAATGCTTATGTATACAAAAATGTGTTTAACAATCAATTAGCTAGTCCCGCTGACAATCAATGTGTTCGAGATATTAGATTCTGCACAGAACATGGATTACAGCAAATGGATAGGCAGGAATTCTGCTTCTCTAGGCATTGTGAAAATCTGTTGATTTGCACAGAATCTGTGTATCTTAAACATGCATTTGTCCAACATACAGACCACATCATGCACTTTATTTGCTATTAAATTCAGGCTCAATGCGACAAAGGCAGTACACATGATTATTAACCTGAGCCACTTTCATACATCATAATGCTGACCAGACAGTACCTCTATCCATCACAAAGCAGGCGAATGATGAGATTCATGGAGGAACATAGTTACTCTGCATGGCAGCCACTTCTCAATGAAAGCCAACATGACCTGACACACAACAAAAGCTGGTAAGTGTCGACAAGAGTTTGACTTTGAAGCCCACTAACCTCTGTTTTAGGCTCCATCTCAATAATACGCTCTTCAGTGTTTTGCTAAATGGTATTTTAGGGGAGCAGGATATTGTTGCCGTCAGAGGTGTTAAACCATAATTGTTGCAAGTAGTACATCTGTATGTATGTATGCTTAATTCAGGAGAAACACTCCTTTCAGTCAAAATTACCAGCAGACTTATGTAAAAAAAGTCAATAAACATAGGGTCCCGTTCAATTATTTTTTGCCTCCTTTTTCTATTTACTAGACATGCATGTCTGCCCAAGGGTCAAGAGGAGGAAATAACTAAGGTAGATTTGTAAAAGTCTGCAATAAGCTGCCTCTTAAACCCCTCACCATCCAAAACAAGACTATTTACATTAAATAAGAAACCCAGACAGCTTTCCATGATTGGGTTATTATCCTCCCTGGCCCATATGGTGTATTGTTGTAACGAGAGATGAGAAATGAGGGCAGCTTTCCAGTAGGTACTTTTGACAAAAGTAACTTAATTTTCAACATCAGAAGAGTACAAAGCAAATATAGAGAAGATACAGTGTTACACTTTTCACACTACTGAGCCGAGCCAAAATGAGCCGAGCAGAACTGTATTGCGCCAGCATGGCTGTACTGCGCCAGCCTGGTAACTCTTCTACCACACAGTTGCTAGAACCATGCAGGAAAGGACAACGTGAAAGAAAATCATCTGAGCCACCGTACGGTTTGAGTCAGCACGATAGAGTGAAAAGGGTATATGTGAGTTGAGGAGGACAGTGGATTATGACGATTAGGCCTATTTCTGGTTTTTTAACTGATTAGACAACCAATCCAGTCCTTCATAGAGACCGTCTCCGCTGGTGGCACAGGTGGCCTGGATGTACCAGTTTCTATGGCGGAGGGAGTGCAGTCCCAACTTGTCTGTGAGTTCGGCCGCATTCATAGCATTTGGGAGGTCCTGAAAAGAGAAGTTCTCCCACAATGAGACAAAAGCCAAGCCAGGGAAGGACATCCAAAGTATATAACAGGTGTATATTCCTTTCTATTTTATTAATACAACAAAAGCAAGTCAGAGGCTTTTTGCTTTCACACAATGGACAGGTGAAAAATGTAGGAGTACCTGTTTGTTTGCAAATACTAATAAGACTGCCTCTCGTAGTTCATCCTCTGCCAACATTCTCATCAGTTCTTCACGGGCTTCGTTCACTCGCTCTCTGTCATTGCTGTCCACAACGAAGATGAGACCTGAAACACACCAAAATAAAAACATTTTGAGTCAACATCTTGGTCCTCCTTTGACAGAAGTAAAATTACTTGCTGTCAGCACATCTTACCCTGTGTGTTCTGGAAATAGTGACGCCACAACGGTCTAATTTTGTCTTGACCACCGACATCCCACACTGTAAAACTTATGTTCTTGTACTCGACTGTCTCAACATTAAAACCTAAATTGAAGAAAGAAGACATTAATAACCCGCACAATCTATTTGATGCAAGTAAACATGTCCAGGGGGAAATTGTGTTGTTTCTAATTCTATATTTTTAAATAGTCTCAACGTTACACAAAATATGATATTCATACAAACTGGGCTGACAACACTTGGGCCTACATGCCACCACCAGTGCTACTACTTACCTATAGTTGGAATGGTAGTTACAATTTCTCCAAGTTTGAGTTTGTACAGGATTGTTGTTTTACCAGCAGCATCGAGACCCACCATGAGGATCCTCATCTCTTTCTTGCCAAATGCTTTAAAGAGGCTTGCAAATAAATTCCCCATAGTGAAAGACGGATTCAACTTTGGCAGTAGGAATACTAGAAGAGAACAAGAGGAATCCAGTTTTGTAACCGTCAGTGTGTAGTTGTGCGCTGCCAAATACAGAAAGTTTACCCATCTTATAAACTGAGTTGTTTAATATACTTAGTATATCAACTTTCTGCCAACTATGTTAGTTGATTAGCTAGCAATATAACTAAAAACAAGAAGCTCGTGAAACTAACCATATATTGCGCGTCAATGCTTAGATAGCTGCTAGCTAACGTTACACAAATAATTTCATAAACTAATCAGTTGAATAAATGTAGATAGCAACCATCGCGTTGAAAACTGTCTTGCAGTGAAAGACAAATGGCTATTACGTTAGCTATATCGAAAGACCACTATAAGTTAGCTCTCTAATAGATAACTGACTGTTTTGCTAGCTTTAGCAAGCGGCGCCAAGCTAGCCTAACCAGCCATCTGGCAAGTTTTTTAGAGACCTTTTTAACTAGCTAGACCCCAGGAAATACAGCTAAGCAGCTAAATACAATGTATGTGACGATTATCATATTCAAACAACATCAAGCGTAAAAATGACAGTTTTCTGCTTACAGTTGTTTTCAATTCTTTCCTCTTTAAGGCGTTTCCTTCCTCAAGATGTCGGGTTATTATTTGGCCACGTCAGAGCTTCCAGAACGACTTCCGTGAAACAGAGCGTTTGGTATGTCGCGCCCTATGGACTGGAGGTGAATGACACTCATTTTCACATTTTTGTGCTGCTGACATGAGTTTGCTTATTGCAGGTGCGTGAGAATAATTAATAAAAAACTTACACACTGCTTTTTCTTATATAATTTTAGTTTGAGGAATGCCAAAAGCATGGCTTGAAAGGTAAACTTATAGGGAAAGACAACATTTTAAGGGTTGTGATATATTGTATTGAATATGATCTCCAATCAGAAAAATGTTTTACCATTTGATGTGCCGTTCTATAAATATTTAGATTTTTGGGACAAAGTTCAAGGTGGGCACCACTTTGAAAACAGAATTCAGTGAACTTGATCTACTCTCTTCCTGTACAGCATAGTGAAAGCTACTGAAGAGTGCTCTACTGGCAAACAGTGTTTTTATTTTATTTTTAATCAAATTGTATTAGTCACAAGCACCGAATACAACTGGTGTCGAATTTACCATGAAATGCTTGCTTACGAACCTTTCCCAATGATGCAGTTCTAAAAAAGTATTACAAATAAAATACCAACACAAGAAATAAAATAAAATAAACAAAAATTGAGCTATATATAGGGAGTACCAGTGCCAGATCAATGTGCAGATGTACAAGGTATTTGAGGTAGATATGTACATGAAGGCAGGGTAAAGTGACTAGGCATCAGAATATATAATATATAAAATAAAGAACAGAGTAGCAGGAGCAAATGATGAGTGCAAAAGTGTGTGAGTGTGTATGTGTCGGTATGCGTGTGTGTTCTGTGTGTGCGTATGTGCGTATGTAGTGTATGTGAATGTGTGTGGGTTTTATGTAGGAGTGTCAATGTAGTGTGTGTGAGTGTGTATATTGTGAGTATACTGAGCCTTCCTCTGACACCGCCTGATATAGAGGTCCTGGATGGCAGGGAGATCAGCCCCATTGATGTACTGGTCAGTCCACACCACCCTCTGTATCGCTTTGTGGTCAAGGGTGATGCATTTACCATACCATGCGGTGATGCAGCCAGTCAAGATGCTCTCAATGGTGCAGCTGTTGAACTTTTTGAGGATCCGAGGGCCCGTGCCAAATATTTTCCTGAGGGGGAAGAAGCACTGCCGTGTCCTCTTCATGACTGTGCAGATGTGTGTGGACCATGTTAAGTCCTTAGTGATGTGGACACCAAGGACCTCTAGGATCCAGTTGCAGAGGGAGGGGTTCAGTCCCTGGGTCCCTACCTTGGTGATGAGTTTGCAGGGAACTATGGTGTTGAGCTGTAGTCTATGAATAGTATTCTCACATAATTATTTCCCTTCTTGTCCAGGTGGGAGATAATTCACTATGACATAATTCATTATTTCTGCCATAGACTTCAGGAGACTACAGGTCTTCAAAGGACTTCACTAAAGACCAGATGCAGGGCCCACAAGATCCAGACCGAAGCTAAAAAGACCCAGCTCCTCTTTCTCCACACCTAGCACAATGGAAGACCATCAGTTTGTGGAAAAAATCAAGAGTGCATGTGGTAAACTGCCTTGTTTTATTCAAACTCACTAAGGACCAACATTTCCATTATAGGCCATTTCAAACCCTCCTTTATTCCTTGACAGCTTAGCAACAGGGCAGATTGAGTTACAACACTGAAATGTTTGATAAGGTATGAACAAGATTCTGTATCTCTAACCAGGACCTGTGACACTGTTTGAAAAACATTACAGTCATAACAAACCCATGAACATGAATCCAATCCAATGTTTTCATCATCAGACTTATGGACATTGGTTGTCCTAGTTCTACTCTAGTGTAGAAATAATAATATAAGTCAAGGGGTGGTGGTGCTGCTGTCACTACAAAACATCCTTGTTTCTTTCTATACACGTCCTGTCTTGTCTCCCAGGTGTTAGATTGAGTAAAGTAATGAACCGCCCTTGCCCCTTGATTTTGCCGCCACTGTACAATGTACAATGGCACATAGGCCTATTCATGTGGGCAAATCTGCAGTGCCAATCGGGGGCATTTGAGGGGTGTCTATGAGACACTTGTCTTTTCATCATATCTGTCTTCTCACGGTCTCAGGGTGAAACCAGGGTAGCTCAGCTGTTGCCATTATGGGGGTGGAGTGCAGAGGCTAGCCAGCCAGCCAACCCAGCCCAGAATCACCCCTTTCTCTGGCATGGCAAGACCTTGTCCACTGAATAGCTTATCACGAAACAATGTCCTCTGTGTGACTGTGAGACAGGTGTCCATACATTGACAATAGATGCTAATGTGAGCAAGCAACAAAAAAAGCAATGAGAACATAATGCCGCTGCCACCGGGTTGGTTGCAAGAATAGATGCATGACTTTATGTTCCATTACTTGACTATTCTATTCATAACCAAATGTTCAAGTGTGAGTTGGTTCCATTTCAAAAGAGAGCAAATTGTGAATGTTCTTTTATATTCTGATATACAGTATGTGTGTGTTGTCTGTTGGTATATAATGTTTTAAAGTTTATATGTTCACCTGCCCAGAGACTGCAAATAAGTCAATTAGCTGTTAGCTAAATCTGGGGCAATGCATCACTTCTAATTTATGAGACTTAGCCTTTGTACATTATCCTTTAACAAATAAACATAATAAATCAATTAAACACAATTCAGGCTAAATGTTTCCAATGGATAGAATGGGGATGTTCTCTAGGCCTACTAAATATAATTAATTCACACTATTGTGATTGCAATTTGTTGTGCATGTCACATAGGCCTATATTTATCTGACTGGAATTCCAATACATTTCATCCCCAAAAATATTCCAAATTCTTCCTCTGATTCACAGAAGCCTACTAATCAAATATTTATGTGCAACAAGTTGAATTTTAACCAGGGTCAACCATGTCTGCCCCTTCTCCAGTGGAGAGGGCAGTGCCTGGGACTCAGGGACAGAGCAGCAGGGGGTAGAGTGGGTCTGTGGTTGGTGGAGGACCACACAGCGAAGCCTGCATAATGCCGTCTCACTACTGGAACCTTCATTTGTGGTTTTGGCCTGCCAAATGCCTGAGGAAGAAAAGCTTTCAGCATAGGTTTGTTTCACAGGCAGACAGTGTTGTATTCACTTGTAAAGGAGTGCCGTGTTTTCTCTGCAAGATGGTTATTTTTTATTTTGGATGGTTGGGGTTTCACTGTTTTAATGTTGCAGTCCTGTGCCAGATCAATCTAATATTTTTATCATTTGGCCTTTCATTTTCTTTCCTTGTACATCTCTGTTGAGACTAAGATAAGAGTACCATGGTTTATGCCTTATATACTGGATTTGGCTGCATGATTTCAACAGGATACATTGTAAACTGCAGTAGTTACAATTCACATTTTTTAAGATCAGGTTTTCGGCCTAAAGCATTTAGAAAAAACAAACATGATGATTTCAATTGTAATAGTCACACGTTTTTGTAATTAAAGCCTATCTGTTTTTGACAGATGACATTAACACATTTGGCAATGGCTCTGGAAACATTAAAATATCACAACAAGCAAAAAACATTATTAGCTATAAGCAGTAGGTATCATACTGGTATAAACCTAACACTGGGGAATCCCTTTCTCAATAGTGACCTAACGCCCTCTATGTGTCAAACAGAGACTGCATACATAAGAGGTTGACAGCAAAAAGTGACTGGGATTTCCCCACTAATAGGGAGGGTACTTACTTACAGTTGACTACTTAGTTGAAAAAATGGAAACCACTGTGAAACCACTTTTTGTTTGTTAAAAAACTAGGTAAGATTACTGGGCTATCAGCTCTTTTCATTATTATTGTGGGACACTTATCAGTTTCAGAAAAGTATGATTCAAGTCAATTATTTCCTCTTTTCCTCACTGCTTAAAACAGCTCCACCCAACTGGGTCTGTGCACTACATGTATCGGTGATTCCAATGTTGTCATTACTTTTAGTTTTTGTCATAGCTATGATCATTAAAGTTAAATATTCATCTTTAATTAGTTACAATTAGTTGGGTCGTTATATCCAAACATGCTGTAAGACCAGAAAAGAAGGACTATATTTAAAGACATGAAAAGCAAGATTCCTCTTTACAAATACATCAATGCTGTTTGTGAAAAATCCCACCAATTCAAGTTCATACACAATAGGGGGTAGGCAAGGTTGCTTTGTGGAATGTCACACAGTTTTGCCAATGATTTTCCTCAAAACTATGGATCGTTTATTGGGGTTCCATTGAACCAAAACCAGGCTGAATAAGGAATACTGTTACAATCCTTCAACTTCACAATGAAGCATTGTGTGTCGACGCTCCCTCCCAACCCACGCATCAATATGGTGTGATTGTAACACCCTCAGTACCTTAAAAGCAGTCAGTGCATTAGCCTCAGCCTGCTACTGTGTGGTCTTCCACAGAACTTGCACGCAGGAACGTGATTAGACAGATGGAAGGCAAGGGAACGAACAGAGGCCTCAACAACAATGCATGCTCTGTGACTCCTATCCTCCTAGCCTGTAGAGTTTGGGTGATTTCCTACTTCCCAACCCATGCCCGAGGGACACATTAGTAAATGCAGTTTAACAAGACCAAATTAAGCACATCCAGCAACAAAGCACTGTTTGACTTGGAGAGGACTTGCTTGCTTACAACTGGAACCAATGAAAGTCCGTCGGTCACCCCGCACCCACATAGTGCCTTCAGAATGTATTCATACCCCTTGACTTATTTCACATTTTGTTGTGTTACAGCCTGAATTCAAAATCAATTAAAATAAATTCTCACCCATCTACACACAATGCCCCATAATGACAAAGTGAAAACATATTTTTAGAAATGTTTTGCAAATGTTTTGAAAATGAAATACATAAATATCTAATTTACATAAGTATTCACACCCCTGAGTCAGTACTTTGTAGAAACACCTTTGGCAGCGATTACAGCTGTGAGTTTTTATGGGTAAGTCTCTAAGATCTTTCCACACCTGGATTGTGCAACATTTGCCCATCATTCAAGTTCTTCAAGCTCTGTCAAATTGTTGTTGATCATTTCTAGACAACCATTTTCAGCTCTTGCCATAGATTTTCAAGTAGATTTAAGTCAAAACTGTAACTCGGCCACTCAAACATTCACTGTGATCTTGTGATCTTGGTAAGCAACTCCAGTATAGTTTTTCTTGTGTTTTAAGGTTATTGTCTTGCTGAAAGATGAATTCATCTTCCAGTGTCTGGTGGAAAGCAGACTGAACCAGGTTTTCCTCTAGGATTTTGCCTGCACTTAGCTCCATTCCTTTTCTTTCTTATCCTGGAAAAACTCCCTCGTCCTTGATGATTACAATACCCATAACATGATGCAGCCACCACTATGCTTGAAAATATGACGAGTTGTACTCAGTACTGTGTTGTATTGGATTTGCCCCACACTTTGTATTCAGGACAAAAAGTGAATTGCTTTGCCACATTGTTTGTAGTATTACTTTAGTGCCTTGTTGCAAACAGGATGCACGTTTTGGAATATTTTTATTCTGTACAGGCTTCCTTCTTTTCACTCTGTCATTTAGGTTAGTATTTTCGAGTAAATACAATGTTGTTGATCCATCCTCAGTTTTCTCCTGTCCCAGCCATTTAACTCTGTAACTGTTTGAAAGACACCATTGGCCTCATGGTGAAATCCCTGAACTGTTTCCTTCTTCTCCGGCAACTGAGTTAGGAAGGACGCCTATATCTTTGTAGTGACTGGGTGTATTGATACACTATCCAAAGTGTAATTAATAACTTCACCATGCTTAAAGGGATATTCAATGTCTGCTTTTTTTTATTGTACCAATAGGTGCCCTTCTTTGCTAGGGATTGGAAAATCTCCCTGGTCTTTGTGGTTGAATCTTTGTTTGAATTTCTCTGCTCGACTGAGCGACCTTACAATTATCTGTATGTGTGGGGTACAGAGATGATGTAGTCATTCAAAAATCATCTTAAAAACTATTATTGCATACAGAGTGAGTCCATGCAAATTATTATGTGACTTGTTAAGCAAATGTTTACTCCTGAACTTATTTTTGGCTTGCCATAACAAAGGAGTTAAATACTTATTGACTCAAGACATTTCAGCTTTTCATTTTGAAAAACAAAGTTCCACTTAGGCCAGTGACAAAATATTTTTTGTAAAATTCAGGCTGTAACAACATTGGGAAAAAGTCAAGGGGTGTGAATACTTTGTGAAGACACTGTATATCCCCAGTCAGTTAGTCTACAGACACACTGAGAAAGACAGAGCACAGAGCACAGGTGCAGGTGATGATGTTTGACAGGTTAGGTTAGGGGGAAACACCTGTGTGGCATCCTGTCAAATATAAATATTTTATTTTGGTAGTATTTTATTTTATCCTGTCAATAAGCCAAGATTCCACAAGGATGGATGTGAGAGCAGAGCAATCACTTTTTCCCTGCAGGTTTTGAAATAACAAGCGCCATATGATGCTTGAAATACTTTTGTAAGGCTAAAGTATGTGAATAGGGGATTCGGTATGTTACAATACAGGCATAGTCTTTTTTAGGTGCCGCATTCTGCATGTGTCTCATTCTCAATTTATTTCTCAATACATTGCACAATTTATTTATCTAAATTTATTTCTTAACCTAATATTATTTCCCAAACAATTGCTCAATCAAAACGTGTGTCAATGTTTATACATTTTACTCACTGCATCATGAATAGAAATACAACATTTATACCACAAATAGAGCTAAAATATTACCTTTTTTACAGTAAAAGCTATTAATATTAATATTCACTGTTTCTGGATGAAATGTTCTTCATATCATACCTGAAATATATACCGTATAAAAATCATGCTCATTTGCAACAAACCCTGACCTGGTTTTAGTAGGCGAGATTCTGCGGACATCCTCCCATAGAGTGGTATTATCCATATGTTGGTGTTCTTCCTCTTCTCTTAATAACTGTCTAAAGAGTGACTGTTCACATGTGTGGACAGACTGTTACAACTGAGATAATACAGGGTCTATATCTTCCACCCGCCCTTCTGAAAAAACACAAACAGAAGCACATGCACACGCAAGCTCGCACTCACTCACACACACGCACGCACACACACACACACACACACACACACACACACACACACACACACACACACACACACACACACACACACACACACACACACACACACACACACACACACACACACACACACACACACACACACACACACACACAGTTTCCTTATGCTCGTCAATAGTTTCTCCATATCTTTTGTTGAAAGGAGACTGGGCCCCAGCAAGGACAGTAAGGCCTACAGGAGTATCTGTGTTAAACACCAGCTATAGGCTACATATGACCATGGGAAATGTCGAAGTAGCATCTTCAGCTTAGGTCATCAACCCTGGATGTGTTATTCATGTAGCTGAATCATTCATGCCCAAATCAAAGCAAACTCATGGGTAACCAGGCAGGGAGTCTGCAGGGCTCGTCGGCACTGTCTGAATGGAGGAAGGAGGCCAGCGGGCTAATCAGAACAGGCTTTTCTCACTGTAGGAAGTTGGTATTGGTCTCAGTAGGGGGCAGACGTGCTCCCCTCTGAGATGATGCCTGGAGAGGATAAAACACGCTCAGTAAGGGACTTGGGAACAGTGGACTCTTGGGTGTGTGTTGTTGCTGTGTGTGTATGTGTGTGTTTCGCTGTGTGTGTGTGTTGCTGTTTGTCGGTTACTGTGTGTGTGTGTTTTGCTGTGTGTGCGTGTATGTGCATGTGTGTGCATGTGTGTGTGTGTGTGTGTGTGTGTGTGTGTGTGTGTGTGTGTGTGTGTGTGTGTGTGTGTGTGTGTGTGTGTGTGTGTGTGTGTGTGTGTGTGTGTGTGTGTGTGTGTATGTGTGTGTGTTAGAGCCCTACTGATTTATCGGTTCACTAATATTATCGTCTGATTAACGCTATATCGGTATCGGTAACCAATAACCGATATTCAATCAATTGGATGAAAAAAGGGAATCTCATGCTGATCTCAACATTTGTGGCAATTCCCATGATATGTCATTCACTTCACAATGTAATAAATCAACAATTGAAACATTTCTTGGAGAATTGCTGTTTTGGATGGCAATCGGTACGTTTTGTCCCCCCAAAGAATTGCTATGGGACCCCAAAAAAACATATCGGTCAGGCTCTAGTGTGTGTGTGTGTGTGTGCGTGTGTGTGTGTGTGTGTGTGTGTGTCACAGTGGGGTATTTTGTCATCCTTGTAGCAGATTAGTAGCCCTTCAGAGTTTTAGAGAGACTATGTATGGATGGAGCCCATGTACTGTATACACCCCCCCCCCCCGTGAGGACTACACAGGGGTTCCAGGGTGGGGGTTAGGGTTGGGGCAAATAATAATAATCTGAATAATGATGACAATAGAAACACATTATGGAGCAGATTGGTCCAATGGGACCACTAATGGACTGCCCTGTGAGCAGTACAATAGGGCGAAAGAAGGCCAGGTCATGCTGGAACACAGACAGACAGGCATGGATGCCTTCCTCTGCGCCTGATGTGCTGGAAATATTGGCCCTGGCCTAATCCCCAAAGGGAATGGGGTGTGTGGGGCTGGAAAAAAATCGAACATTATTACCACGACCCACATGGTTGCCGTGAGAGGATCCATGCTGGCTTTACCCCATTGGCAACGACCGCCACTGGGCACCCTACCCCACGCCTCTCACAGTAGGGGGCGCTATAGAGCGAGGTGGTGCTGGGCAAAGGATAACTGTGCACCATGGTGTCGGCTGCCAATCACCTTTGTGTTGCGATTGTCAGCGGCCTGAAAAGGTCGTTAAGGGGATTTACATAACATTTTGTATGCCTTGGGCGCGTAAGGAAATGTGTGGTACCCCGTTGAGGATTCATCTTCAATGAGATTTTGATGGCGGATTGTGCCAAGAAGAAGACTAAATGAAGTAGACCAATCACTATAAATTAAATATCGTCAGCGAAAATAATTAGGACTTTAGGTGTTTTGCATAAGATTATTCCAATTACAATAAAGAGCTAAGCAGACCACAAGGCACAATAAAACAATAGCCCCTATACTAAATCATTCTGAAACAAACCCAATCCAATCCCGAAGACAGAAATCCATTCTCCATTTGCCCTAGCTTCTGCAAAAATATGAGCAGGCGCTTTCCTATAGCAGATACAAACAAAATCTGTTGTAGAATGTATCTACTAACCAGTAGCATTAACTTGTGGGAGCTAATTTGGCCAACATTAATTCCACATTGGTGCTGAGTGGTATGATAAGTGGTGACTGTGTGGGTCATTGGAGCCATGAGGAATATCTATTAGGGATATGTGTGACGGATGATTGAGACAAACGCTTCAAAGATGCACTTCCTCAGGGAAAAGGGGGGCCACGTATTGTCAACCATGCATGGGCATTGTGGGTCATAATGGAAGATGAGTGTGTGTTGGCGAGTGGTGGATGTTACCAAAGAATGTCTATTTAGTTGACTGGATTGGAGTGGAGGTTATCAAGGACTGTTTTGATGAACTTTCATTATTCATGTGGATTAGGCTTTCCGTCTCTGTCTGACCTCCATTGCAGTGTGCAAAAATGTACTGTTTTTGTGAGTTGAGAACATCAGGTAATGACGTGACCAATTATTCAGAAACCTGACGATACTATCAACAGTAGTTGAGGTTAATCAAAGAGAGGGGAAAAAAATAATTTGTTTTTCCTCAGTGGTGTCCGTTTGAAGTTTCTCCCTGTTCGTCTGCCATGAACTGTACCTGAATGATGACTAAAGAAAGAATAAAGGATGCCCCACCCTGTACCTTTAGTTTGCCATGATTAAATCAAAGACTCTGTAGAGGAGGCATCAAAGGTAAGATGTTAACCTGTTCCACCTTGGGCTAGATAATTGGTTGGAATGTAGTAGCGTGTCAGAGCACAGACTGAGGAGAGCAGAGAGACCCAGCACCAATTGAAAACCTGTGGCATCCTAGGTACCTATACCTACTACTTTTAATTTGGCATCGCCGAGCCTTGCCATTGTGACAGCGTCGATGCCAAATGATTTGGAACCCACCCTCATTCAATTTCTTGAACACTGGAAGCATCTGACTGACAAGGAGAATGTTAGTGGCCCTGTGGGTCTGGAGCGAGAGAGACCTAGACTCTGACAAAGCCAACAGTCTCATAACATATCTCTCCAAGGTGGTCTGGGGCTGGACTGACTGGGGTACAGGTCTGTGTTGCTACTGACAACTCTTGAGTGTATGCATGTCCATCAGTGATATAATAAAGCCATAGGCTATAGGTTATTCCAAATTGTGTTATGTGATTATTATTCCTCTATACAAAGTAACCTTAGTACACCTGCTATGTCATCTTGGTAATTGGGCAGAATACCGTCATGGAATTAGTGACATTTCTGAAATTATCCAAATAATTGTGGTAATGCAGAATTAACACCCATAATTATCTGACAGAAGTTGAAACAGTGGTTCTTCCCATGATGTCATCCAGCCAGTGTACTTTGTCACCCAGCCAGTGTACTTTGTGGAATCAACAGAACAATAATGTTTTGTTTGTTATAATTTTTTCAGATGCATTTTCCCGCTTGTGTGTGTGTGTTGTTCCAGATGCACACCTGCCTACCTCCAGGCTAAAATATACCACAGTGGGCAGCCTCTCATTGCTGGCTGGAGCCACAGCTCCCCCTGTAGTAATGCATTAGAGGGCTTGTCATTTTACTTTATTGTAGCCCTCTGACAACCCATTAGACACAGCAGGGTCAGAGGTGTCAAGCTGCTCTGACTGACAGACGGAGGGAGGATGGAGGGAAGGGGGATGGACAGATTATGGCACAGACGAATTGGGCTGCTCCCAGAGTCAATTACCAAGTCCTACCCTGGGGCACCTCAGCACACACAACCGGGAGAGCTGATGTATCACGTTTTATTCCACCTTTTGGAACACGGGTAAAATGGGAAACAGGGTTATACATACAGTGATATATATCTTTAGAAAATAGGGCAGTGTAACACGGCCTTACATCCCTGTTGGATTTTCAGTAACCTTTATAATTGCTTCTCAAAAGAAGGATAACAAATAGAAAAGGAACTGAAGTTGAATGCAAACATATTCGTAATTGTATTTGTGTGTTTTTTCAATTTATTTCAGAGTGAAAAGGAACAACTGATGAACATATGATTTAATGTACGACATGGTGTTTGTGTATAGGAGTTTGAGTTGGGGGGGTTGAAGCTTCCTTGTTGCACTGTCCGGTCCACCAAACTGCAGACAATTTAGATGGAACTGCATTGGATGGATATAATGGCAGACTAAAGTCTAAAATCCTTGTTAAGTCCCTCCATCTTTCAAACTCAACTGGATCACACCAAGAATATCTTATTATGTTATCCTGTCTTGATCCTCTAATCCTTCAACCATTTCCATCTTCTCCTTTTCTCATTTCAAACGAGCAGCTGTTTTTTGATTGTCCAGCAATAGAACATCGAGAATTTGTCCCCTCTTCCACGAAAAGAAAAGTAACTATATTGACAAGAAAAAAAGAGGTACAGCTTGACAGAGCCAAGAATGCAACTGGATCTGTTTCCGTGTGATAATGGGGTGTTTTCTGTGCTCGGAGCTTGTATTGACATGGAGACTAATTATTTCCATGTAGTACAACACTGAGGGAATAATGTGGAGGGATGGGAAAGACAATAAGCAGTGATTACACTTGTAGACAAGCCAAGATGCTCAACTGCTGCTATATCGCTTGAAACAAGACAGGAAGTCTGTCAATAGCAGACTGACCCATACACGTTTTGTTTGTTGACCATTTGTATTATTTTCTAGACAGAAAATATGCAACGGATGAATAGTTAATTTAGCAGTGATGCCATGATGTCCGAACTGGCAACGGTGGAATATATTGTGAAGAGACGAGAGAAATAGAAAAGCTCAAATCTTTTGGATTATACGCACCTCCCTCCATTTTTTTTTCTTCCCAATAACAGAAATAATGCAATCTATGTTAACCCCTCGCCCCTCCTTAGTGGGAACTAGCTTTAGTTTGAAAGGTGGAGGACGGCAGTGCAGAGAGGGTTCGGGGGGGTCGCCCCAATAAAAATAGCACTCAAATGCAATTACAGTGCTGTGAAGAATGGTCTTGTCAGTAATTTGCTGCTTAAAACCAAGGAGATTGCAGGTCTGGGGCCGCTTGGAATTCTGAGCCTGCAGTGCAGTGTGGGAAAAGCAGTGGGAAGGCAGGCAGCGCCCTTTGTGAGGTAATTACTGGAACTAGCAGCGGCCAGCGCCAGTCCCTGCTAATGATAACCTCTCTACCGCTGCTAGTCACCTTGTCATTGATACACCCTATCGGACACACACACACACACACACACACACACACACACACACACACACACACACACACACACACACACACACACACACACACACACACACACACACACACACACACACACACACTGTTAGATATTACTGGTTAGATATTGCTGAACTGTTGGAACTACAAGCACAAGCATTTTGCTACACACGCAATAACATACGTGACAAATAACTTTTGATTTGATTTGATAAAGTGTTGCGGTGGTATTGTCGATTAATATGGTTGCTTTTGTTTAGTGGACAGAAAATGTCTCTCATAGTTATGTTTTACAAAATGTTTTTTCATTACCGATTGTCTGGGGTTATCTGTTCAGTTACTACAGATGCAAGAAATTGTAACTTCTCTGCCATGAAACGCAGTGCATGGTCCTTGTTCAAGGTGTCCCACATTGATAAGATCAACTGAGAAGAAATCCATGGATGTCATACATGTTAAACAGCTTGAGAGGTGAAAAGGTGACTGAGTGATCATGTCAGCTCCCACCTATCTGCCCCCCCCCCTCCCCCCAACTTGGTCTAGCTGACCTCTCCTCAACCTTTGCCCCCGGCCCCGCCCCCCAGACTGCCTTTACAGTAGCACACCCACCTCACAGAGCGAGCTCATTAACATTCTCCCTGCTATTATCCTCCACCTTTAACAATACAAACAAGCACTTCAAAAGAAAGAGGAGCGCTGTGCAGGTGCTACAGCTTTCCTGGTGGTGGCTCTCATCTGTAGAATGCCAGGGGATAACCCCATTCTAGCCATTCAGGGCAGGTGACACACTTCTCACGTTTCCCCTTCATGGATGTAGAAGATGAAATAGGGCAATGATTGGCAAAACTAAAGCTATAAGATATTTCACAGCAACAAAACAGAGGCATTCGTGACCAGTGTGAAGTTACCATATGTTATAAATCTTAATAGATGAAGATACTGCAATTATATATTAAATGTGTTTGCTTCTTAAATTGTTTGTAGTATTGTAAGTTCTTATTACGTTGTATTTTTTAATGTTGTCATTTAATTGAATTGGTTAATAAATTGTGTTCATGCAAGGCTCCCTTGGAAAAGAGGCTTTGGTCTGAATGGAACCCCTTGCTGAAATAAAGATTCAATAACTATAAACAAATACATATTTCACCCCAGGACCTAGTCTGGATTCAATGATGGAGTGTGATGTGTTTATTTTAAATGACTGTTAACTATCAGCAATCAGGTTTGTGTTAGAAACAACACGTCTATGTTTAACGTAAAATATATCACGTTTGCCTTGATTGGAACGAGATTTATATTGCTTTGCAAGTGACAATATTTTGCACTTCCGTAAGACTAACTGTAGGCCTCCATAATAGTCACACCTCAATCTAGCATTATTGACATAGTTTACCTAAAAAAAGGTGTAGAAGGAGTCTATAATCATGCCGTTGTGTCTCTCATCGCACTGTTCAGAGCTGGTGTATGGAAGCTTGCTGAATGTGTGGCAATATGGTACTGGGACTGAATCACACATGTACTTTAAAAGGTTTTCTTCACAGTCCGCAAGCATAAGGAAATGCCCGCACACTGAAGTAGCTTGCTCTGTGCATCCATTACCAACTCTTTGGGATGTATGATATACAAATAGTGCTTTGACTGCCACGTTCTTTCCCAAATTGCTGTTCAATGTCAGACATTCCACCCAGTGCTGTAAAATACCATCAGCGAGGGTTCAAATCTAATTTAGTTACTTAGAAGTGTTGATTTGATGAAATCTTGGATGATCAAATCAACATTTCTTTGACAATCTTTTGAAGTCTAAGTGCAATAGGATACTCGATATGTCATGTGTAATACGGTAGTCAAACACCATAGACGTCTATCACAATCACCAGGCCAACCACAACAACAATAACAACATCTCAATGTGATCTGTATGCAAATATGACATTAGGGAATCCATACTACATGGACATCAAAAGGTTTTAGACCGTGGGAGTGTTTTGCACCATGTCACTTGTAAAGAATGGGCTTTGCATCACACCACCAGAGCACACCACCACTATGTATCATGCCCCAGTCTTCCTACCCCTCCAGAACACCACAGCTTTATTGAAATGCATGGAATGGAGATGGGACTCTCTCTATTGTGAAACCCTGGATTCTCTCGCCTTCCCAATTCAATAACAGCAAAAACAGGACATAAAAAAGAGGCGGAGGGCACTGATTGCAATTAGGGCCATTGTCTCCTATTTATATGGTTATTGGGTGGTGCCACTTGAGGGTCTAGCTGTGTCGATTATCTCACAGTCAGGATGCCAGCTTCCATAGCTGGAGCCGCCGTAGCCTCCTCTGGCAACTATCTGGTACATCTCACCTGGGTGACAAGGCAGTTAGGTGGCTCTGGTGGAAGAGGAGGGAGGGAAGGGCCCATTTCCCCCCTCGGTGTTGCTGCAGGGGCTGAGTTTCTGGCCATCCTGTGATCTTTCTGTTGTTTGGTTGTTTCATGTTTTATACTGGGTTTTCTAGTCCCTTTCAGTCTGTGTGAAAAGTGGAAGAATTAAAGTGTGTGGAATGAGTGAGCTATACTGGTCTGGGCTGTCACTAATCCGCTCTAGCTGCAAGCCTGCTCTCGTCTTGAGGGGGCACATATGAGTGAATGTTACTAGATAAACATCAACACTTTCTTTAATATTTATCACAAGAGAAAAAGTGTTTGCATGGCACAACTGCCGTCATTCCTTCATTAATTTATTGCTGGACCCCCAGGCCTACGAAGAACTTTAACAGTAAATGAGAGCCTGCGATAACATTTGAGTTAGGTGAAAGACATGAATCCACATGAATAAGAACAGACCGACATGGGTATCATAGTGGCCTGGCTATATTGTAGCCATTCCTCTCAGAGTGGGGGTTGTGTATCAATGTATTCTCTGATAATGAGGTTAGATAGCACTGAGCCCTGGCCTCTGGTGGTGATATTGTTGTGGGTCTGAAAGAGTATCAGGTGGCTGGTTCGGGAATGAGGGGCAGAGCTGGAGCACTGGTGGGCTCTATTCATCAGATCACCCCCTCTAATCTATCTACCCCCAGATCAGCGCTCTCTCCTCACAAAGCTCCACCCACTCTCCCTCTCTCTCTACCCCCCCCACATTATACTTTAATAATTTGTTTTGTGTCATTTATAGTCTCCCCATCAGCAGGAGATGGAGGATACAATGACCTTAAGGCATATGAAAGGGCAGCTCAAGGGACTAGGTCCATTCAGTGTCAATTGTACTTTTGCCTGCATGTTGAGATAGTTATTGTGAAGGACCCACTGAAACTGGCTGCATTTGTCTGTCCAGCCAGTCTATGCATTGATGCAGTGAGTCATCTTATCTATATTATCCCCTTTACAAGTGAACATTTTATTTTATTTTATTTGACCTTTATTTAACCAGGCAAGTCAGTTAAGAACAAATTCTTATTTTCAATGACGGCCTAGGAACAGTGGGTTAACTGCCTGTTCAGGGGCAGAACGACAGATTTGAACCTTGTCAGCTCGGGGGTTTGAACTTGCAACCTTCCGGTTACTAGTCCAACGCTCTAACCACTAGGCTAACATGTAGTTTGTCAGTTGGCATGCCAATAGGCAGTGCTGTGCAAAACCGTCAAGGGGTGGTTGGAGTGTGTGGGTAGACATGTCATGATGTCATCTCTATGGTCCTCCCTAATAGGCCTCAGGAAATGTTCTCCCTGTGACCTGATAAGGCACAGCAGAGGAGGAACAGAGATGTTGAGCCCAACGTTAACATAAGTATGTAAACTACAGACATGGGTTCAAATGCATGTGTATTTCAGTATCTGGTATTACAAATACTTTTTCTGTGTATTTGAGTATTTTCAAACGCACAGCCCAAAACAAGTACATTTATTTACATATTTCAGTGGTTATTGTAAAAAAAAAAAAAAAGGTCTGCCAAATTGTTTTTGACAGCATTTTCAAATACTTATTTCAGATAATATTTTTAAATACCTGGTTTAAATGCATGGGAGTGTATTTGAGTCTTGTGTATTTTTGTATTTCAAATACTTCCAAGTGTATTTTCAAATCCATTAAAATATTAAGCTACTTGTCTTTCCAAATAAAATATATCTGAATACTTACTTTGAGTGTATGTGACAGTAATTGGGATATTTTAAATAGTATATCAAACCAGTTCTCGTAAACTACTAGGGTACTAAATTAGAAACAGGAGATGAAGGTTAACCATAATCGCCCCATTTGCCATTTTCTATGGCCATGTCTCTCTCTCTCTCTCTCTCTCTCTCTCTCTCTCTCTCTCTCTCTTTCTCTCTCTCTCTCTCTCTCTTCTCTCTCTTGCTCTCTCTCTCTCTCTTGCTCTCTCTCTCTCTCTCTCTCTCTCTCTCTCTTGCTCTCTCCCTCTCTCCCTCTCTCTCTCTCTGTCCCTGTCTCTGTCTCCAGTCAATTAAAACTGGCATCTCCTAAAATTAATCAATCTTCTCCTCTCTCCTCACTTTGGAATTGTTATTGTATCTCCATGCTCAATGCAGAAATATAGGGAATTAAGAAACTGTATTCTGGAGACCTGCCTAGTTGTTTTTGTAATGCCAGTGGCATCTATCCTCCACATGGTAACATGATTTTAGGGCGAGAAAGAAAAGTGTGACCTCACTTGGAGAAGGAATGGAGTATACAGGACATATTTTATTTATATATTATCCTCTCCGTTTTTAGAATTTAGAGCATAATTTCACCTCTACACATGCTTTAGTTAACATAATTTCACCTCTACACATGCTTTAGTTAACATAATTTCACCTCTACACATGCTTTAGTTAACATAATTTCACCTCTACACATGCTTTAGTTAACATAATTTCACCTCTACACATGCTTTAGTTAACATAATTTCACCTCTACACATGCTTTAGTTAACATAATTTCACCTCTACACATGCTTTAGTTAACATAATTTCACCTCTACACATGCTTTAGTTAACATAATTTCACCTCTACACATGCTTTAGTTAACATAATTTCACCTCTACACATGCTTTAGTTAACATAATTTCACCTCTACACATGCTTTAGTTAACATAATTTCACCTCTACACATGCTTTAGTTAACATAATTTCACCTCTACACATGCTTTAGTTAACATAATTTCACCTCTACACATGCTTTAGTTAACATAATTTCACCTCTACACATGCTTTAGTTAACATAATTTCACCTCTACACATGCTTTAGTTAACATAATTTCACCTCTACACACGTAATTAACGTAATTTATCAGTCGATGCTAAAACAAGACAGGTTGTTATATTCTTGTAATCTATTTTACCTTTATCTATATTAAAGAAACATATGGATGGGTATATGGTTAGAACGACTTCATGATCTCTACAACTAAACATGTTTGTGGTCTGTGATACAAAGTGACGCCATGTATGTCGTTTTTAATGTTTTTTTATTATGTCATTCTAAAGTTAACATCTATCAATCTATTACAGACAGTATCCTGTGTACAGTCAGTGATAAAACAGACATTGAGGTAAAACTGTTACAGTGCTAAAAGTAACAACACTGTCTCGGAAACTAAAATATATACTCTTACTTACTAATATATACAGTTACGGTAAAATAAATAATCATTACAAAAACATCAGACTTTAGAAATACATAATTGCAAATAATACATTTGTACAAAACTTTGGATTTAAAGACCATAACACATTTTTTTGAACGTCAGCAAATTTCTACACAGACAGACAGACAAAACAAACAAACAAACAAAACATGAACTGAAATATAAATGCAGAAAAGCACAGATTGTATCGAAAATGGATGCTCAGTAGTTTATCATAGTCAAAAAGTAATCTCATGTCAAACATGATTGTGTCATTCTGGGGTTTTCATTTATACAGCATAGTGACAGTCATTGTATGAGGAATGCATTTTACGTCTATGGATGTCTATGGAAGATGAACATGGTAAGAGATACACATGCCTGACAGGAAAATACATAGTTTACTATTTAATCAACCATCAACCTTTCCTATTTCCCAAGAGCTTCTGGAACCAACAAAATTATTGCTGAAGTTCTTCGCTCCTTATGGAATTCATAACTCTTGATTCGAGGTTCAGTAGTCGCATTTTTGTTCCGCAAAGGTATGAATATTATATTATATTTGATCTCACATATAACATAGGTGTACTGATATGCAGTAAGTGATATAGGTTTCATATGTGTTCAAGCAATCAGTAGCTCATCTAAGCTGAAGCTCTACATAACTTTTAGTCCACAGTTGGACCAGTGAATACATGATTCCCCAACCGAAACACAGACTAACAAACAATACTTGTCAAAATATGTCTATTTGGTTAACATTCATGTACATGTCTATCCAGTCTATATGCAAAATGAATTAGTAGAAAACTTCACATTTTTGTTCAACCTACATCTAAACGCTGTCTTTCATAGAAAGAAGAATAACTAACATACATACACTATATATACAAAAGTATGTGGAACACCCCTTCAAATTAGTGGATTTGGCTATTGCAGCCACACCCGTTGCCGACAGGTGTATAAAATCGAGCACACAGCCATGCAATCTGCATTGACAAACATTGGCAGTGGAATGGTCTTACTGAAGAGCTCAGTGACTTTAAATGTGGCACCGTCATAGGATGCAACCTTTCCAACAATTCAGTTCATCACATTTCTGCCCTGCTAGAGTTGCCCCAGTCAACTGTAAAAGCTGTTATTGTGAAATGGGAATGTCTAGGAGCAACAACAGTTCAACCAAGAAGTGGGAGGCCACAAGCTCACAGAACGGGACGGCCGAGTGCTGAAGCGCGTAACGGGTAACAATCACCTCTCCTCGGTTACAACACTCACTACCGAGTTCCAAACTGCCTCTGGAAGCAACGTTTGCACAAGAACTGTTCACCAGGGAGCTTAATGAAATGGGTTTCCATGGGCGAGCAGCCGCACACAAGCCTAAGATCACCATATGCAAAAACAAGCGTCGGCTGGAGTGGTGTAAAGCTCGGTGCAATTGGACTCTGGAGCAGTGAAAACACGTTCTTTGAAGGAATGAATCCCACTTCACCATCTGGCAGTCCGACGGTCGAATCTGGGTTTGGCGGATGCTAGGAGAACGCTACCTGCCCAAATGCATAGTGTCAACTGTAAAGCTTGGTGGAGGAGGAATAATGATCTGGGGCTGTTTTTCGTGGTTTTGGCTACGCCAATTAGTTTCAGTGAAAGGAAATCTTAATGCTACAGCATACAATGGCATTCTAGACGATTCTGTGCTTCCAACTTTGTGGCAACAGTTTAGGGAAGGCCATTCCCTGCATGTACCAGCATGACAATAAACCCCCGTACAATGCATTTGTATGGGCTAATAGCAGTAAGGTCAAAAATGCATTTTAATCAAATATATATTTTTATTGTAATTTCTACCCCCTTTTTTCTCCCCGATTTTGTGATTAGGATCTTGTCTCATCTCTGCAACGGGCTTGGGAGAGGTGAAGGTTGAGTCCTCTGAAACATGACCCACCAAGCCACACTTCTTAACACCCGCTTGCTTAACCCAGAAGCCAGCTGCACTAATGTGTCAGAGGAAACACCATTCAACAGATGACCACTTGGCCAGGCACCTGCAGGTGCCTGGCCTGCCACAAGGAGTCGCTAGAGCAAGATAAGTTGTAGCTAGTAAAGCCCCCCGGCCAAACCCTCCCCTAAACTGGACAACGCTGGGCATATTGTGCACCGTGCTATTGGACTCCTGGTCACGGCTGGTTGTGACACTGGGATTGAACCCCAGGCTGTAGTGACGCCACAACATTGTGCCTTAGACCACTGTGCCACTCGGGAGGCCCCTATATATTTTTTTCTTGACTATATATACTTCAATGGGTCTTACACTTCAAAATCAAATAGCTAAATGATCCTTGGTATGACCTTAAAACAATTCCATATAGTTTAGTGGTCCTTCTGTGGCTCAGTTGGTAGAGCATGGCGCTTGTAATGCCAGGGTAGTGGGTTCGATTCCCGGGACCACCCATACGTAGAATGTATGCACACATGACTGTAAGTCGCTTTGGATAAAAGCGTCAGCTAAATGGCATATATTATTATTATTATAGTAGAACCCCCTTCCCCTGGCTTAGACAGGGCTTAGACTGTTTAGTGCCAAAAATAAGTGGTTAAGTAAAAAAGAATAACAAATGTTTCCTGATATTTCTGATTTCGCTCAGATATAGGAGAGACACTTCAAAACAATCCTCCTTTTGATATTTTTGGGGGACTATCTGTTCTTCCATGTAGTGAATCTGTTATTCAACGCATTTGTATGGGCTTATAAGCAGTAAGGTCAAAAATACATTTTCATCTAATATTTGTTTAATATATTTTTGGGATACTTCAAGGGGTCTTAAAATTCAAAATCAAATAGCTAAATGATCCTTGGTACGACCTTCTTAAAACAATTACATATATCCCCCGGCTTAGACAGGGCTTGGACTCTAAAGGGTTAATGCCCATGAACTTGTAATGAGATGTTTGACGAGCAGGTGTCCACATACTATTGGTCATGTAGTGTACATACATGCATACATACATACATACATAAATACATACATACATGTATAATTAGCAGCATACAAAGGGGAAGTCTTGATAGTTTCAGTGATGCTGCAGTTTGTAAGGTTGGAGGGGAAAGAAAACAGATGTAGGATCTTAATTTGAACCAGTTTGTGAATTATTATGTGGATTATAATTAATGGACATTTTTGTAGTGGTTGATACATTTTTTGTATGGGAAAATCTAATTTCAAAGTGGAAATTACAAACTTCCGAAGCCTTTTTAAACCTTAAATACACTACACGTTTGAAATGTCCTGTATTGCAGGAAGGTTCTCCTGAAACAGGGTGATCAAATTAAGAACCTACATCTATAAGCCAGGAATCAGAATCTGATACACAGATTTTGGTCATCGTTTTACAGAAACTACAGCTGGGTTACCACTTGACATCAGATTGCTGTTCATAACATACTGTACAAAGTACGAAGTATACTCTGAGAAGCATTTCAGATTACAGTTAGTAATAGCTTACAGATAGGAAACAGTAAGATTGCATACATGCATTCATGGGCATAATGAAAACAGATTTACACTAGTGGGCCAGTCTCTTTCACATATTTTCATTTTCAAACACTAAATAGCATGGGTCTGTCTGCACCGGGACACGTGGTGATACACATACTGTGTTCTGCTGAACGGTTACTAACACTGATAAAAACGAATAGAACAAGCTTTATTCTCTTCAATTAGACACAAGTGCTGAACTTTCAAACTCACTTTAGACTCTCTGACCACCTCATCCTCCTCCAGCTGAAAGTCATTTGTCTTTGGGCTAAACTTTGTTTTTTATCATCTATCGTTCTATGGCCAACTCTTGGAAACTTTCTTCAAAGAGCTTGCAGTTGTAGCAGGGTTCCCAACGAGGCATTGATAGATTGTATAGGGATAAACATAAATGATTTTCAAACCTGTTTGATTTGGTTGATTTGTGCTCATGTGCTTTTTGTGATCAGAGTAATCCTACTTCATACCACAGACTAAAAAAGACAGGATTTGAGAATACATGGGAATGTAAAAACAGAAATGTAAAAACTACATTCACTTAGGTGCAAGTGCATTCTAATCCCAACATTAGTAACATGTTAACACTATATGTATCATAAAACAGTTGAAAAGTTATTTACCACTTACATACTGCAAATATCGAGTAGAATGTGTGCTTTTGAGTGCACCATGGTCATACAAAGTTGTGAACATAGCTCAGAAAGGCTGTTCTCTTTTTGTAGAAATATAGAACTCATAAGCAGAGCAGAGTGCCACTTAATATTTAGAAAAATAGATTGTATGGTGTCCTAAAGGTTTAGACAGTGCTGTTCTGCTATACATGAAGGAGTCTACATAGAGAATACAGACTTTTCACCAACATGTTGCTTGTCAACAGTACAGTTTATGTAGCCATATTCAACCTACAGTTTTCTTTTGTTGTGTCAGGAAGGAAACCAAGGCCTTGAAACACCTTTCTGGAAGTCACTGAAAGTCACTCCTTGGCTACTCATAGTTCACTGTAATGGTCTCCTCTTTTGCCTCTATCGATGAAATGGTGGTCATCAACATATCGATGAGATTGTGGTCATCAACATCAACATAACCATGTTGATTTTCTGAATAGAGCCTCCATGAGTCCACCTCTGTATTCTAGAACTACCTCAGCATTCTAAGAGCGGCTGACACCACAGCATCACATGACAGGCCGCCATCTTGGTTGCCTATTAGGTGACTGTACTGTAGCTGAATCCACAGACAAGTCAACTAATGCTTGATCAAAGTCCAATCAAAGCCTCTCAAGTTCTCTGAGCCTGGCTCGTACAGTAGCTTCCTCTTTTATACGTTGAAGTATTTAAAAAAAAATACATTTGGTGAGGTGCAGAAAGAGCGGTCCCAAAGGGCCTATCTATTTGCAGGTGTGAACATCATAGACTCGAACACACTCTTGGCAGCTGACGTAGCAGCACCAGTGGAAGATGCAGTGGCACTTCTCCTTCCGTTTCTCCGCCTGGGTGTTGTGTCCCCGGCCGCAGCACAGCAGGTCGCAGCCGTCGATGCCGTGTGATGTCAGGTTACAGACACGGTCGCGCGTCCCGAAAGAGCCTGTCTCTGGGTTGGGCTCGCAGAAGTTGGGCGAGCTCTCGTAGTAGACCAGGTCTCGCTCCGTGGGCGGTTTGAAGAAGGTGAACTTGGGTCTCAAAGTCTCCACCCAGCCGCGGGACTCCTTGTGCTTCTCCACCACCATCTCTGATGCGCTGTCGTACTTGTCCTTCATGTAGTCTCCGATAACTCTGAAGTCAGGCTGGGACCACCAGCACGTCTTCACCTCACAGCTGCCTGACAAGCCATGGCACTTACACTTCAGGAACATGTTGTCGTTCAGAGACTGAGGGAGAGACAGACGGGACAACAGGGGGGTGCAATTAGTTTAACGAATGTTAAAGTGACACCATATTACTAAGTCTTAATAACACTTGGTGATCTTTATGAATGTTTAAACCATAAGGCTGATATTATCAGTGATACAGAGAGAAGACGTCTCACAGTTCGTCCCGCCTCGTTGTTTTGGCGGTTCATGGCGGAGCGAGCATCAGGCCGGTTCTCACGGGCGTCTGCAAACTCCCGGGACACCATGCTGCCGAAATCCACATCCTCGCTGCATCCGCCCCACTTCCAGCCCTCGCCAGGTGGGCCCTTGTGGCGTGTGTCACAACCACAGATGGTGGCGGAGCCCTCGGCGCAGGACCGCGTCACTGCGAACGCCACCCCCGCTGAGGCAATGGCATGAACGAATGCTGACTCCCGGGTGGCTGTAAAGAGAAGGAGAGGGAGAGGTAGATGTCAGATTGATATATTTATCAATTATACAGATGTGAACAACCACATACATTTTTAAAGTTCAAATGCAGACATTTTTATTTTAATATCAGATCATTTCTGGGTAACAATTAAGTACCTTACTGTGATAAATCTAATTGCTTCTTAGCAAAGAGACATTTCTCAAGCATGAATGAGGATAGTTGATATGGTTACAGGTTTATACATCTAAAACCATGGCACTGCAGAGAATGATCGATTGCTGTTACCAATAACTTTGTTGGAATGTACCCATAAATGTATCTCAACAAGCACATAGGAATGCAGGTCAGTGTTTGCAGAATGATGATGTTGACACCTGCTACTGTTCTGTCCTGTATAATCCTGTATAATACTGTAAATGTCACACATCAACCCTTCTAAAGAAAACATGTCATAGACATCTTGAATGAATGACTATGTTGACTGTGTGTGTATGTGCGTGTGTGTACATGCGTGTGTGTACCTGCGTGTGTGTACGTGCGTGCGTGTGCATGTTTGTGTGTGGGAGGAAGGAAGAGATGGAGGGAGAGAGCAAGGGATAGAGGGAAGGAGGCCTCTGTCTATCTGGCATAGTTTACTGATGACTAATCAAGATCAGGAACTTCCAGAGAGATGAGAGGAAGAGACAGGCCTGACAGGGCTATAATTAACAGACTCAATTAAGCTTTTGAAAGGTTAGGAAATGGCCTCACTATAAGACTCTAGGCTGAGACACAACAGGGAGAGATAAAGAGAGAAGAGACAGGGAGACAAGAAAGAAAGAAAGAAAGAAAGAGAGAGAGAGAGAGAGAGAGAGAGAGAGAGGGAGAGAGAGGGAGAGGGGGAGAGAGAGAGAGAGGGTTTCAGGGATGTGTCTTACATGTCCATTTTTCACAGACGTTGACGTCCCACTGTCCCTGCTTTTTACAGGATCCCTTCTGACAGGGAGGATTCGTTGGATATATGTACTTAGGTCTTGTATGGTCTTGCACAATAACAACAACAGAGAGAGACAGATAGGGTGAGATGGTATGAGAGTGGAGAGAGAGAGAGAGAGAGAGAGTGCAATAGGGAGGAGAGAAATAGGAAGACGGGGTAGGGAAAAAGAGAGAAAGAGTGAGAGAGTTGGACAAGGAGAGGAAAAGAGAGGGAGAAAGAGGGAGGGAGTCGGGAGAGGGAGAGCTCCTCCCATGCTGCAGGTTTCAACCAGTTTGAGGAAAAAGGGGCATTAAAAGCAATGATACAGCAGAGGTTTACTGGCATCCATCACACCCCCTCCCTTAGTAGGACTGTAATCAAGCACTATTAGCCGGATTGTACTCCCTTAGCAGTACTGTACTCCCTTAGCAGGACTGTACTCCCTTAGCAGGACTGTACTCCCTTAGCAGGACTGTACCAAGCACAATTAGCCGGACTGTTCTCCCTTAGCAGGACTGTACTCCCTTAGCAGGACTGTACCAAGCACTATTAGCCGGACTGTTCTCCCTTAGCAGGACTGTACTCCCTTAGCAGGACTGTACTCCCTTAGCAGGACTGTACCAAGCACAATTAGCCGGACTGTTCTCCCTTAGCAGGACTGTACTCCCTTAGCAGGACTGTACCAAGCACTATTAGCCGGACTGTTCTCCCTTAGCAGGACTGTACTCCCTTAGCAGGACTGTACTAAGCACTATTAGCAGGACTGTACTCCTTTAGCAGGACTGTAATCCCTTAGCAGGACTGTGCGAAGCACTATTAGCTGGACTGTACTCCCTTAGCAGGACTGTACCAAGCATTATTAGCAGGACTGTACTCCCTTAGCAGGACTGTTCTCCCTTAGCAGGACTGTACTCCCTTGGCAGGACTGTACCAAGCACAATTAGCCGGACTGTTCTCCCTTAGCAGGACTGTACTCCCTTAGCAGGACTGTACTAAGCACTATTAGCAGGACTGTACTCCTTTAGCAGGACTGTAATCCCTTAGCAGGACTGTGCGAAGCACTATTAGCTGGACTGTACTCCCTTAGCAGGACTGTACCAAGCATTATTAGCAGGACTGTACTCCCTTAGCAGGACTGTACTCCCTTAGCAGGACTGTACCAAGCACAATTAGCCGGACTGTTCTCCCTTAGCAGGACTGTACTCCCTTAGCAGGACTGTACCAAGCACTATTAGCCGGACTGTTCTCCCTTAGCAGGACTGTACTCCCTTAGCAGGACTGTACTAAGCACTATTAGCAGGACTGTACTCCTTTAGCAGGACTGTAATCCCTTAGCAGGACTGTGCGAAGCACTATTAGCTGGACTGTACTCCCTTAGCAGGACTGTACCAAGCCTTATTAGCAGGACTGTACTCCCTTAGCAGGACTGTACTCCCTTAGCAGGACTGTACTCCCTTGGCAGGACTGTACTCCTTTAGCAGGACTGTACAACCTTTAGCAGGACTGTACTCCTTTAGCAGGACTGTACCAAGCACTATTAGCAGGACTGTACTCCTTTAGCAGGACTGTACCAAGCACTATTAGCCGGACTGCACTCCCTTAGCAGGACTGTACCAAGCACTTTTAGCAGGACTGTACTCCTTTAGCAGGACTGTAATCCCTTAGCAGGACTGTGCGAAGCACTATTAGCTGGACTGTACTCCCTTAGCAGGACTGTACCAAGCATTATTAGCAAGACTGTACTCCCTTAGCAGGACTGTACACCCTTAGCAGGACTGTACTCCCTTGGCAGGACTGTACTCCTTTAGCAGGACTGTACAACTGTACAACCTTTAGCAGGACTGTACCAAGCACTATTCGCACTTCGGTCCGCAGGTAGTATTACTTTTCATTACTTTTCATTACATTTCATTATAGTACAACGGTTTGATTTGTCTAATCTTAGCAATTTCTTCTTAGCTAGCTACATAGCCGTCTTTGTATCAAAGATAATTGCGTAATTATCGTATTTCGTCGTCCTAACGTAGTCTACTGCCCAGCAGCTAGCCAGCTAGCTAACGTCCACCGTCTACCGAATAGCAGCACTGTAGAAACTATTACACTCAACTGAACGACTTGATTAGTGTAGTGTTAGCTAGCTACATAGTTGTCTTTGCTGTCTTCGTATCCAAGATAATTGTGGAGTTTAGAGTGTGTAGTCTTAGAGTGATTATCTTAATTTACAGAGGTTAGCTAGCCAGCTATTTGTCGTCCTTAACGTAGGAGACACTGCTAGCTAGCTAACAGCTAGCCAACGTCTACCGAATATAACTTCCCACTCAACAACCCGGTCGCATTCCGCTTCGCTCCACAGGTAGTATCACATTTTCATTTCATTTCATTACAGCACAACGGTTTGATTTGCTTGATCGTAGCTAGCTACATAGCTAGCTACATAGCCGTCTTTGTATCAAAGATAATTGTGTAGTCTAGAGCGATTTTCTAGGTTAGCTAGCCAGCTTTTGTCGTTCTTTTAACGCAACGTAACGTAATCAACACTGCTAGCTAGCCAGCTAGCCCCCGAATAGCTGCACTGTAGAAACTATTACACTCAACGGAACGACTTGATTCGTGTAGTGTCAACAACGCAGCCACTGCCAGCTAGCCTACTTCAGCAGTACTGTATCATTCTAATAATTTTAGTCAATAAGATTCTTGCTATGTAAGCTTAACTTTCTGAACATTCGAGACGTGTAGTCCACTTGTCATTCCAATCTCCTTGCATTAGCGTAGCCTCTTCTGTAGCCTGTCAACTATGTGTCTGTCTATCCCTGTTCTCTCCTCTCTGCACAGACCATACAAACGCTCCACACCGCGTGGCCGCGGCCACCCTGATCTGGTGGTCCCAGCGCGCACGACCCACGTGGAGTTCCAGTTCTCCGGTAGCCTCTGGAACTGCCGATCTGCGGCCAACAAGGCAGAGTTCATCTCAGCCTATGCCTCCCTCCAGTCCCTCGACTTCTTGGCACTGACGGAAACATGGATCACCACAGATAACACTGCTACTCCTACTGCTCTCTCCTCGTCCGCCCACGTGTTCTCGCACACCCCGAGAGCTTCTGGTCAGCGGGGTGGTGGCACCGGGATCCTCATCTCTCCCAAGTGGTCATTCTCTCTTTCTCCCCTTACCCATCTGTCTATCGCCTCCTTGAAATTCCATGCTGTCACATTTACCAGCCCTTTCAAGCTTAACATCCTTATCATTTATCGCCCTCCAGGTTCCCTCGGAGAGTTCATCAATGAGCTTGATGCCTTGATAAGCTCCTTTCTTGAGGACGGCTCACCTCTCACAGTTCTGGGCGACTTTAACCTCCCCACGTCTACCTTTGACTCATTCCTCTCTGCCTCCTTCTTTCCACTCCTCTCCTCTTTTGACCTCACCCTCTCACCTTCCCCCCCTACTCACAAGGCAGGCAATACGCTCGACCTCATCTTTACTAGATGCTGTTCTTCCACTAACCTCATTGCAACTCCCTCCAAGTCTCCGACCACTACCTTGTATCCTTTTCCCTCTCGATCTCATCCAACACTTCCCACACTGCCCCTACTCGGATGGTATCGCGCCGTCCCAACCTTCGCTCTCTCTCCCCCGCTACTCTCGCCTCTTCCATCCTATCATCTCTTCCCTCTGCTCAAACCTTCTCCAACCTATCTCCTGATTCTGCCTCCTCGACCCTCCTCTCCTCCCTTTCTGCATCCTTTGACTCTCTATGTCCCCTATCCTCCAGGCCGGCTCGGTCCTCCCTCCCGCTCCGTGGCTCGACGACTCATTGCGAGCTCACAGAACAGGGCTCCGGGCAGCCGAGCGGACCTGGCATCCTTTCACTCCCTCCTCTCTACATTTTCCTCCTCTGTCTCTGCTGCTAAAGCCACTTTCTACCACTCTAAATTCCAAGCATCTGCCTCTAACCCTAGGAAGCTCTTTGCCACCTTCTCCTCCCTCCTGAATCCCCCCTCCTCCCTCTCTGCAGATGACTTCGTCAACCATTTTGAAAAGAAGGTCGACGACATCCGATCCTCGTTTACTAAGTCAAACGACACCGCTGGTTCTGCTCACACTGCCCTACCCTGTGCTCTGACCTCTTTCTCCCCTCTCTCTCCAGATGAAATCTCGCGTCTTGTGACGGCCGGCCGCCCAACAACCTGCCCGCTTGACCCTATCCCCTCCTCTCTTCTCCAGACCATTTCCGGAGACCTTCTCCCTTACCTCACCTCGCTCATCAACTCATCCCTGACCGCTGGCTACGTCCCTTCCGTCTTCAAGAGAGCGAGAGTTGCACCCCTTCTGAAAAAACCTACACTCGATCCCTCCGATGTCAACAACTACAGACCAGTATCCCTTCTTTCTTTTCTCTCCAAAACTCTTGAACGTGCCGTCCTTGGCCAGCTCTCCCGCTATCTCTCTCAGAATGACCTTCTTGATCCAAATCAGTCAGGTTTCAAGACTAGTCATTCAACTGAGACTGCTCTTCTCTGTATCACGGAGGCGCTCCGCACTGCTAAAGCTAACTCTCTCTCCTCTGCTCTCATCCTTCTAGACCTATCGGCTGCCTTCGATACTGTAAACCATCAGATCCTCCTCTCCACCCTCTCCGAGTTGGGCATCTCCGGCGCGGCCCACGCTTGGATTGCGTCCTACCTGACAGGTCGCTCCTACCAGGTGGCGTGGCAAGAATCTGTCTCCTCACCACGCGCTCTCACCACTGGTGTCCCCCAGTCCCTTAGCAGGACTGTACCAAGCACAATTAGCCGGACTGTTCTCCCTTAGCAGGACTGTACTCCCTTAGCAGGACTGTACCAAGCACTATTAGCCGGACTGTTCTCCCTTAGCAGGACTGTACTCCCTTAGCAGGACTGTACCAAGCACTATTATCAGGACTGTACTCCTTTAGCAGGACTGTAATCCCTTAGCAGGACTGTGCGAAGCACTATTAGCTGGACTGTACTCCCTTAGCAGGACTGTACCAAGCATTATTAGCAGGACTGTACTCCCTTAGCAGGACTGTACTCCCTTAGCAGGACTGTACTCCCTTGGCAGGACTGTACTCCTTTAGCAGGACTGTACAACCTTTAGCAGGACTGTACTCCTTTAGCAGGACTGTACCAAGCACTATTAGCAGGACTGTACTCCTTTAGCAGGACTGTACCAAGCACTACTAGCAGAATTTGACTCCCTTAGCAGGACTGTACCAAGCACTATTAGCCGGACTGCACTCCCTTAGCAGGACTGTACCAAGCACTATTAGCAGGATTTTACTCCCTTAGCAGTACTGTACCAAGCACTATTAGCAGGACTGTACTCCCTTAGCAGGACTGTACCAAGCACTACTAGCAGGATTTGACTACTCCCTTAGCAGGACTGTACCAAGCACTATCAGCAGGACTGTATCAAGCACTATTAGCAGGACTGTAATCCCTTAGCAGGACTGTATTCCCTAAGCAGGACTGTAATCCCTTAGCAGGACTGTGCGAAGCACTATTAGCTGGACTGTACTCCCTTAGCAGGACTGTACCAAGCATTATTAGCAGGACTGTACTCCCTTAGCAGGACTGTACTCCCTTAGCAGGACTGTACCAAGCACAATTAGCCGGACTGTTCTCCCTTAGCAGGACTGTACTCCCTTAGCAGGACTGTACCAAGCACTATTAGCCGGACTGTTCTCCCTTAGCAGGACTGTACTCCCTTAGCAGGACTGTACTAAGCACTATTAGCAGGACTGTACTCCTTTAGCAGGACTGTAATCCCTTAGCAGGACTGTGCGAAGCACTATTAGCTGGACTGTACTCCCTTAGCAGGACTGTACCAAGCCTTATTAGCAGGACTGTACTCCCTTAGCAGGACTGTACTCCCTTAGCAGGACTGTACTCCCTTGGCAGGACTGTACTCCTTTAGCAGGACTGTACAACCTTTAGCAGGACTGTACTCCTTTAGCAGGACTGTACCAAGCACTATTAGCAGGACTGTACTCCTTTAGCAGGACTGTACCAAGCACTATTAGCCGGACTGCACTCCCTTAGCAGGACTGTACCAAGCACTTTTAGCAGGACTGTACTCCTTTAGCAGGACTGTAATCCCTTAGCAGGACTGTGCGAAGCACTATTAGCTGGACTGTACTCCCTTAGCAGGACTGTACCAAGCATTATTAGCAGGACTGTACTCCCTTAGCAGGACTGTACACCCTTAGCAGGACTGTACTCCCTTGGCAGGACTGTACTCCTTTAGCAGGACTGTACAACTGTACAACCTTTAGCAGGACTGTACCAAGCACTATTCGCACTTCGGTCCGCAGGTAGTATTACTTTTCATTACTTTTCATTACATTTCATTATAGTACAACGGTTTGATTTGTCTAATCTTAGCAATTTCTTCTTAGCTAGCTACATAGCCGTCTTTGTATCAAAGATAATTGCGTAATTATCGTATTTCGTCGTCCTAACGTAGTCTACTGCCCAGCAGCTAGCCAGCTAGCTAACGTCCACCGTCTACCGAATAGCAGCACTGTAGAAACTATTACACTCAACTGAACGACTTGATTAGTGTAGTGTTAGCTAGCTACATAGTTGTCTTTGCTGTCTTCGTATCCAAGATAATTGTGGAGTTTAGAGTGTGTAGTCTTAGAGTGATTATCTTAATTTACCGAGGTTAGCTAGCCAGCTATTTGTCGTCCTTAACGTAGGAGACACTGCTAGCTAGCTAACAGCTAGCCAACGTCTACCGAATATAACTTCCCACTCAACAACCCGGTCGCATTCCGCTTCGCTCCACAGGTAGTATCACATTTTCATTTCATTTCATTACAGCACAACGGTTTGATTTGCTTGATCGTAGCTAGCTACATAGCTAGCTACATAGCCGTCTTTGTATCAAAGATAATTGTGTAGTCTAGAGCGATTTTCTAGGTTAGCTAGCCAGCTTTTGTCGTTCTTTTAACGCAACGTAACGTAATCAACACTGCTAGCTAGCCAGCTAGCCCCCGAATAGCTGCACTGTAGAAACTATTACACTCAACGGAACGACTTGATTCGTGTAGTGTCAACAACGCAGCCACTGCCAGCTAGCCTACTTCAGCAGTACTGTATCATTCTAATCATTTTAGTCAATAAGATTCTTGCTACGTAAGCTTAACTTTCTGAACATTCGAGACGTGTAGTCCACTTGTCATTCCAATCTCCTTGCATTAGCGTAGCCTCTTCTGTAGCCTGTCAACTATGTGTCTGTCTATCCCTGTTCTCTCCTCTCTGCACAGACCATACAAACGCTCCACACCGCGTGGCGCGCCACCCTAATCTGGTGGTCCCAGCGCGCACGACCCACGTGGAGTTCCAGGTCTCCGGTAGCCTCTGGAACTGCCGATCTGCGGCCAACAAGGCAGAGTTCATCTCAGCCTATGCCTCCCTCCAGTCCTCGACTTCTTGGCACTGACGGAAACATGGATCACCACAGATAACACTGCTACTCCTACTGCTCTCTCCTCGTCCGCCCACGTGTTCTCGCACACCCCGAGAGCTTCTGGTCAGCGGGGTGGTGGCACCGGGATCCTCATCTCTCCCAAGTGGTCATTCTCTCTTTCTCCCCTTACCCATCTGTCTATCGCCTCCTTGAAATTCCATGCTGTCACATTTACCAGCCCTTTCAAGCTTAACATCCTTATCATTTATCGCCCTCCAGGTTCCTCGGAGAGTTCATCAATGAGCTTGATGTCTTGATAAGCTCCTTTCTTGAGGACGGCTCACCTCTCACAGTTCTGGGCGACTTTAACCTCCCCACGTCTACCTTTGACTCATTCCTCTCTGCCTCCTTCTTTCCACTCCTCTCCTCTTTTGACCTCACCCTCTCACCTTCCCCCCCTACTCACAAGGCAGGCAATACGCTCGACCTCATCTTTACTAGATGCTGTTCTTCCACTAACCTCATTGCAACTCCCCTCCAAGTCTCCGACCACTACCTTGTATCCTTTTCCCTCTCAATCTCATCCAACACTTCCCACACTGCCCCTACTCGGATGGTATCGCGCCGTCCCAACCTTCGCTCTCTCTCCCCCGCTACTCTCGCCTCTTCCATCCTATCATCTCTTCCCTCTGCTCAAACCTTCTCCAACCTATCTCCTGATTCTGCCTCCTCGACCCTCCTCTCCTCCCTTTCTGCATCCTTTGACTCTCTATGTCCCCTATCCTCCAGGCCGGCTCGGTCCTCCCCTCCCGCTCCGTGGCTCGACGACTCATTGCGAGCTCACAGAACAGGGCTCCGGGCAGCCGAGCGGACCTGGCATCCTTTCACTCCCTCCTCTCTACATTTTCCTCCTCTGTCTCTGCTGCTAAAGCCACTTTCTACCACTCTAAATTCCAAGCATCTGCCTCTAACCCTAGGAAGCTCTTTGCCACCTTCTCCTCCCTCCTGAATCCCCCCCCTCCTCCCTCTCTGCAGATGACTTCGTCAACCATTTTGAAAAGAAGGTCGACGACATCCGATCCTCGTTTACTAAGTCAAACGACACCGCTGGTTCTGCTCACACTGCCCTACCCTGTGCTCTGACCTCTTTCTCCCCTCTCTCTCCAGATGAAATCTCGCGTCTTGTGACGGCCGGCCGCCCAACAACCTGCCCGCTTGACCCTATCCCCTCCTCTCTTCTCCAGACCATTTCCGGAGACCTTCTCCCTTACCTCACCTCGCTCATCAACTCATCCCTGACCGCTGGCTACGTCCCTTCCGTCTTCAAGAGAGCGAGAGTTGCACCCTTCTGAAAAAACCTACACTCGATCCCTCCGATGTCAACAACTACAGACCAGTATCCCTTCTTTCTTTTCTCTCCAAAACTCTTGAACGTGCCGTCCTTGGCCAGCTCTCCCGCTATCTCTCTCAGAATGACCTTCTTGATCCAAATCAGTCAGGTTTCAAGACTAGTCATTCAACTGAGACTGCTCTTCTCTGTATCACGGAGGCGCTCCGCACTGCTAAAGCTAACTCTCTCTCCTCTGCTCTCATCCTTCTAGACCTATCGGCTGCCTTCGATACTGTGAACCATCAGATCCTCCTCTCCACCCTCTCCGAGTTGGGCATCTCCGGCGCGGCCCACGCTTGGATTGCGTCCTACCTGACAGGTCGCTCCTACCAGGTGGCGTGGCAAGAATCTGTCTCCTCACCACGCGCTCTCACCACTGGTGTCCCCAGTCCCTTAGCAGGACTGTACCAAGCACAATTAGCCGGACTGTTCTCCCTTAGCAGGACTGTACTCCCTTAGCAGGACTGTACCAAGCACTATTAGCCGGACTGTTCTCCCTTAGCAGGACTGTACTCCCTTAGCAGGACTGTACCAAGCACTATTATCAGGACTGTACTCCTTTAGCAGGACTGTAATCCCTTAGCAGGACTGTGCGAAGCACTATTAGCTGGACTGTACTCCCTTAGCAGGACTGTACCAAGCATTATTAGCAGGACTGTACTCCCTTAGCAGGACTGTACTCCCTTAGCAGGACTGTACTCCCTTGGCAGGACTGTACTCCTTTAGCAGGACTGTACAACCTTTAGCAGGACTGTACTCCTTTAGCAGGACTGTACCAAGCACTATTAGCAGGACTGTACTCCTTTAGCAGGACTGTACCAAGCACTAGCAGGACTGTAGCACCGGACTGCACTCCCTTAGCAGGACTGTACCAAGCACTATTATCAGGACTGTACTCCTTTAGCAGGACTGTAATCCCTTAGCAGGACTGTGCGAAGCACTATTAGCTGGACTGTACTCCCTTAGCAGGACTGTACCAAGCATTATTAGCAGGACTGTACTCCCTTAGCAGGACTGTACTCCCTTAGCAGGACTGTACTCCCTTGGCAGGACTGTACTCCTTTAGCAGGACTGTACAACCTTTAGCAGGACTGTACTCCTTTAGCAGGACTGTACCAAGCACTATTAGCAGGACTGTACTCCCTTAGCAGGACTGTACCAAGCACTATTAGCAGGACTGTACTCCCTTAGCAGGACTGTACCAAGCACTACTAGCAGGATTTGACTACTCCCTTAGCAGGACTGTACCAAGCACTATCAGCAGGACTGTATCAAGCACTATTAGCAGGACTGTAATCCCTTAGCAGGACTGTATTCCCTAAGCAGGACTGTATTCCCTAGCAGGACTGTACTCCCTTAGCAGGACTGTAATCCCTTAGCAGGACTGTATTCCCTTAGCAGGACTGTACTCCCTTAGCAGGACTGTACCAAGCACTATTAGCAGGACTGTACTCCCTTAGCAGGACTGTACTACCTTAGCAGGACTGTACTCCCTTAGCAGGAATGGAGTAATCCCTTAGCAGGACTGTACTCCCTTAGCAGGACTGTACTCCCTTAGCAGGACTGTACCAAGACTATTAGCAGGACTGTAATCCCTTAGCAGGATTGTACCAAGAACTATTAGCAGGACTGTAATCCCTTAGCAGGACTGTACTACCTTAGCAGGACTGTTCTCCCTTAGAAGGACTGTAGTAATGCCTTAGAAGGACTACACTCCCTTTGCAGGATTGTACCAAGCACTATTAGCAGGACTGTACCAAGCACTATTAGCAGGACTGTACTACCTTAGCAGGACTGTACTCCCTTAGCAGGACTGTACTCCCTTAGAAGGACTGTACTCCCTTAGCAGGACTGTAACAAGCACTATTAGCAGGATTCTACTCCCGAAACAGGATTGTACCAAGCAATATTAGCAGGACTGTACTCCCTTAGCAGGACTGTACCAAGCACTATTAGCAGGATGCTACTCCCTTAGCAGGACTGTACTCCCTTAGCAGGACTGTACTCCCTTAGCAGGACTGTAGTAATCCCTTAGAAGGACTGTACTCCCTTAGAAGGACTGTACTCCCTTAGCAGGACTGTACTCCCTTAGAAGGACTGTACTCCCTTAGCAGGACTGTAACAAGCACTATTAGCAGGATTGTACTCCCGAAACAGGATTGTACCAAGCACTATTAGCAGGATGCTACACCCTTAGCAGGACTGTACCAAGCACTATTAGCAGGACTGTACCAAGCACTATTAGCAGGACTGTACTCCCTTTGAAGGACTGTACTCCCTTAGCAGGACTGTATTCCCTTAGCAGGACTGTACTCCCTTAGCAGGACTGTACTCCCTTAGCAGGACTGTACTCCCTTAGCAGGACTGTAGTAATCCCTTAGAAGGACTGTACTCCCTTAGCAGGACTGTAATCCCTTAGCAGACCTGTAGTAATCCCTTAGAAGGACTGTACTCCCTTAGAAGAACTATTAGCAGGACTGTAACCCCTTAGAAGGACTGTACTACCTGAGCAGGACTGTTCCCTAGCAGGACTGTACCCTTAGCAGGACTGTAGTAATGCCTTAGAGACTGTAGTAATCCCTTTGCAGGACTGTACCAGCAGGACTGTATTTGCAGGACTGCACTCCCTTTGCAAGACTGCACTTTAGCAGGACTGTAGTAATCCCTTAGAAGGACTGTACTCCCTTAGCAGGACTGTAAGCAGGACTGTTCTCCATTAGAAGGACTGTACTCCCTAGCAGGACCTTCCTTAGCAGGACTCCCTAAGCAGGACTCCATTAGAAGGACTGTACTCCCTTAGCAGGACTGTACTCCCTTAGAAGGACTGTACTCCCTTAGCAGGACTGTACTCCCTTAGCCGGACTGTAGTAATTAGCAGGACTGTACTCCCTAGAAGGACTGTACCAAGCTTAGCAGGAGGATTAGCAGGACTGTACCAAGCACTATTAGCAGGACTGTACTCCCTTAGCAGGACTGTAATCCCTTAGCAGGACTGTACTCCCTAGAAGGACTATACTCCCTTAGCAGGACTGTACTCCCTTAGCAGGTACTCCCTTAGCAGGACTGTACTCCCTTAGCAGGACTGTACTCCCTTAGCAGGACTGTAGTAATCCCTTAGAAGGACTGTACTCCTTAGAAGGACTGTAACAAGCAGGACTGTACTCCCAGAAGGACTGTACTCCCTTAGCAGGACTGTACCAAGCCTATTAGCAGGAATGTACTCCCTTAGCAGGACTGTAATCACTTAGAAGGACTGTACTCCCTTAGCAGGACTGTACTCCCTTAGCAGGACTGTACCTTAGCAAGACTGTATTAGCAGGACTGTACTCCCTTAGCAGGACTGTACTCCCTTTGAAGGACTGTACTCCCTTAGCAGGACTGTAGTTCCCTTAGAAGGACTGTACTCCTTAGAAGGACTGTACTCCCTTAGCAGGACTGTACTCCCTTAGAAGGACTGTAGTAATAACCACTATTAGAAGGACTGTACTCCCGAAACAGGATTGTACCAAGCACTATTAGCAGGATGCTACACCCTTAGCAGGACCTGTATTAGCAGGACTGTACCAAGCACTATTAGCAGGACCTTTGAAGGACTGTACTCCCTTAGCAGGACTGTATTCCCTCCCTTAGCAGGACTGTACTCCCTTAGCAGGACTGTACTCCCTTAGCAGGACTAGTAATCCCTTAGAAGGACTGTACTCCCTTAGCAGGACTGTAATCCCTAGCAGACCTGTAGTAATCCCTTAGAAGGACTGTACTCCCTTAGAAGGACTGTACTCCCTTAGCAGGACTCTACCCCTTAGAAGGACTGTACTCCCTGAGCAGGACTGTACTCCTTAGCAGGACTGTACTCCCTTAGCAGGACTGACCTAGCAGGACTGTAATCCCTTAGAGGACTGTACTCCCTTAGAAGGACTGTACTCCCTTAGAAGGACTGTACTCCCTTTAGCAGGACTGTACTCCCTTTGCAGGACTGTACTTTGCAAGACTGTACTCTTTAGCAGGACTGTAGTAATCCCTTAGAAGGACTGTACTCCCTTAGCAGGACTGTACTCCCTAAGCAGGACTGTTCTCCATTAGAAGGACTGTACTCCCTTAGCAGGACTGTACTCCCTTAGAAGGACTGTACTCCCTTAGCAGGACTGTACTCCCTAAGCAGGACTGTTCTCCATTAGAAGGACTGTACTCCCTTAGCAGGACTGTACTCCCTTAGAAGGACTGTACTCCCTTAGCAGGACTGTACTCCCTTAGCCGGACTGTAGTAATCCCTTAGCAGGACTGTACTCCCTTAGAAGGACTGTACCAAGCACTATTAGCAGGACTGCACCAAGCACTATTAGCAGGACTGTACCAAGCACTATTAGCAGGACTGTACTCCCTTAGCAGGACTGTAATCCCTTAGCAGGACTCTACTCCCTTAGAAGGACTATACTCCCTTAGCAGGACTGTACTCCCTTAGCAGGACTGTACTCCCTTAGCAGGACTGTACTCCCTTAGCAGGACTGTACTCCCTTAGCAGGACTGTAGTAATCCCTAGCAGACCTGTAGTAATCCCTTAGAAGGACTGTACTCCCTTAGAAGGACTGTACTCCCTTATCAGGACTGTACTCCCTTGGAAGGACTGTACTCCCTTAGCAGGACTGTACTCCTTAGCAGGAATGTACTCCCTTAGCAGGACTGTAATCACTTAGAAGGACTGTACTCCCTTAGCAGGACTGTACTCCCTTAGCAGGACTGTACTCCCTTAGCAAGACTGTACTCCCTTAGCAGGACTGTACTCCCTTAGCAGGACTGTACTAGCAAGACTGTACCCTTAGCAGGACTGTACTCCCTCCCTTTAGCAGGACTGTAGTAATCCCTTAGAAGGACTGTACTACCTTAGCAGGACTGTACTCCCTTAGCAGGACTGTTCTCCTTAGAAGGACTGTACTCCCTTAGCAGTAATGTACTCCCTTAGAAGGACTGTACTCCCTTAGCAGGACTGTACTCCCTTAGCAGGACTGTAGTAATCCCTTAGAATGACACTATTAGCAGGACTATGTAATCCCGAAACAGGACTGTACTCCCAGCAGACACTATTAGAAGGACTGTACATAGAAGGACTGTACCTTAGCAGGATTGTACCAAGCACTATTAGCAGGACTGCACCAAGCACTATCAGCAGGACTGTACCAAGCACTATCAGCAGGACTGTACTCACCTAGCAGGACTGTACTCCCTTAGCAGGTCTGTACTCCCTTAGCAGGACTGTACTCCCTTAGCAGGACTGTTCTCCATTAGAAGGACTGTACTCCCTTAGCAGGACTGTACTCCCTTAGCAGGACTATACTCCCTTAGCAGGACTGTACTCCCTTAGCAAGACTGTACTCCTTTAGCAGGACTGTAGTAATCCCTTAGAAGGACTGTACTACCTTAGCAGAACTGTACTCCCTTAGCAGGACTGTAGCAAGCACTATAAACAGGACTGCACCAAGCACTATCAGCAGGCCTGTACCAAGCACTATCAGCAGGACTGTACTCCCTTAGCAGGACTGTACTCCCTTAGCAGGTCTGTACTCCCTTAGCAGGACTGTACTCCCTTAGCAGGACTGTTCTCCATTAGAAGGACTGTACTCCCTTAGCAGGACTGTACTCCCTTAGCAGGACTATACTCCCTTAGCAGGACTGTACTCCCTTAGCAAGACTGTACTCCTTTAGCAGGACTGTAGTAATCCCTTAGAAGGACTGTACTACCTTAGCAGGACTGTACTCCCTTAGCAGGACTGTTCTCCATTAGAAGGACTGTACTCCCTTAGCAGGACTGTACTCCCTTAGAAGGACTGTACTCCCTTAGCAGGACTTTACTCCCTTAGCAGGACTGTTGTACTCCCTTAGCAGGACTGTACAAGCACTATTAGCAGGACTGTACTCCTTAGCAGGACTGTACCAAGCACTATTAGCAGGACTGTACCATGCACTATTTGCAGGACTGTACCAAGCACTATTAGCAGGACTGTACTCCCTTAGCAGGACTGTAATCCCTTAGCAGGACTGTAGTAATCCCTTAGAAGGACTGTACTCCTTAGCAGGACTGTACTCCCTTAGCAGGACTGTTCTCCATTAGAAGGACTGTACCTTAGCAGGACTGTAGTAATCCCTTAGAATGACTGTACTCCCTTAGCAGGACTAGTAATCCCTTGGGCAGGACTGTACTCCCTTAGCAGGACTGTACTCCCTTAGAAGGACTGTACATAGAAGGACTGTACTCCCTTAGCAGGATTGTACCAAGCACTATTAGCAGGACTGCACCAAGCACTATCAGCAGGACTGTACCAAGCACTATCAGCAGGACTGTACTCACCTAGCAGGACTGTACTCCCTTAGCAGGTCTGTACTCCCTTAGCAGGTCTGTACTCCCTTAGCAGGACTGTTCTCCATTAGAAGGACTGTACTCCCTTAGCAGGACTGTACTCCCTTAGCAGGACTATACTCCCTTAGCAGGACTGTACTCCCTTAGCAAGACTGTACTCCTTTAGCAGGACTGTAGTAATCCCTTAGAAGGACTGTACTACCTTAGCAGAACTGTACTCTCTTAGCAGGACTGTAACTATAAACAGGACTGCACCAAGCACTATCAGCAGGCCTGTACCAAGCACTATCAGCAGGACTGTACTCCCTTAGCAGGACTGTACTCCCTTAGCAGGTCTGTACTCCTTAGCAGGACTGTACTCCCTTAGCAGGACTGTTCTCCATTAGAAGGACTGTACTCCCTTAGCAGGACTGTACTCCCTTAGCAGGACTATACTCCCTTAGCAGGACTGTACTCCCTTAGCAAGACTGTACTCCTTTAGCAGGACTGTAGTAATCCCTTAGAAGGACTGTACTACCTTAGCAGGACTGTACTCCCTTAGCAGGACTGTTCTCCATTAGAAGGACTGTACTCCCTTAGCAGGACTGTACTCCCTTAGAAGGACTGTACTCCCTTAGCAGGACTGTACTCCTTAGCAGGACTGTTGTACTCCCTTAGCAGGATTGTACCAAGCACTATTAGCAGGACTGTACTCCCTTAGCAGGACTGTAGTAATCACTATTAGCAGGACTGTACCATGCACTATTTGCAGGACTGTACCAAGCACTATTAGCAGGACTGTACTCCCTTAGCAGGACTGTACTCCCTTAGCAAGACTGTACTCCCTTAGCAGGACTGTAGTAATCCCTTAGAAGGACTGTACTCCCTTAGAAGGACTGTACTCCCTTAGCAGGACTGTACTCCCTTAGAAGGACTGTACTCCCTTAGCAGGACTGTAACAAGCACTATTAGCAGGATTGTACTCCCGAAACAGGATTGTACCAAGCACTATTAGCAGGATGCTACACCCTTAGCAGGACTGTACCAAGCACTATTAGCAGGACTGTACCAAGCACTATTAGCAGGACTGTACTCCCTTTGAAGGACTGTACTCCCTTAGCAGGACTGTATTCCCTTAGCAGGACTGTACTCCCTTAGCAGGACTGTACTCCCTTAGCAGGACTGTACTCCCTTAGCAGGACTGTAGTAATCCCTTAGAAGGACTGTACTCCCTTAGCAGGACTGTAATCCCTTAGCAGACCTGTAGTAATCCCTTAGAAGGACTGTACTCCCTTAGAAGGACTGTACTCCCTTAGCAGGACTCTACCCCCTTAGAAGGACTGTACTCCCTGAGCAGGACTGTACTCCCTTAGCAGGACTGTACTCCCTTAGCAGGACTGTACTCCCTTAGCAGGACTGTACTCCCTTAGGAGACCTGTAGTAATCCCTTAGAAGGACTGTACTCCCTTAGAAGGACTGTACTCCCTTAGCAGGACTGTACTCCCTTTGCAGGACTGCACTCCCTTTGCAAGACTGTACTCCTTTAGCAGGACTGTAGTAATCCCTTAGAAGGACTGTACTCCCTTAGCAGGACTGTACTCCCTAAGCAGGACTGTTCTCCATTAGAAGGACTGTACTCCCTTAGCAGGACTGTACTCCCTTAGAAGGACTGTACTCCCTTAGCAGGACTGTACTCCCTAAGCAGGACTGTTCTCCATTAGAAGGACTGTACTCCCTTAGCAGGACTGTACTCCCTTAGAAGGACTGTACTCCCTTAGCAGGACTGTACTCCCTTAGCCGGACTGTAGTAATCCCTTAGCAGGACTGTACTCCCTTAGAAGGACTGTACCAAGCACTATTAGCAGGACTGCACCAAGCACTATTAGCAGGACTGTACCAAGCACTATTAGCAGGACTGTACTCCCTTAGCAGGACTGTAATCCCTTAGCAGGACTCTACTCCCTTAGAAGGACTATACTCCCTTAGCAGGACTGTACTCCCTTAGCAGGACTGTACTCCCTTAGCAGGACTGTACTCCCTTAGCAGGACTGTACTCCCTTAGCAGGACTGTAGTAATCCCCTAGCAGACCTGTAGTAATCCCTTAGAAGGACTGTACTCCCTTAGAAGGACTGTACTCCCTTATCAGGACTGTACTCCCTTGGAAGGACTGTACTCCCTTAGCAGGACTGTACTCCCTTAGCAGGAATGTACTCCCTTAGCAGGACTGTAATCACTTAGAAGGACTGTACTCCCTTAGCAGGACTGTACTCCCTTAGCAGGACTGTACTCCCTTAGCAAGACTGTACTCCCTTAGCAGGACTGTACTCCCTTAGCAGGACTGTACTCCCTTAGCAAGACTGTACTCCCTTAGCAGGACTGTACTCCCTTAGCAAGACTGTACTCCTTTAGCAGGACTGTAGTAATCCCTTAGAAGGACTGTACTACCTTAGCAGGACTGTACTCCCTTAGCAGGACTGTTCTCCATTAGAAGGACTGTACTCCCTTAGCAGTAATGTACTCCCTTAGAAGGACTGTACTCCCTTAGCAGGACTGTACTCCCTTAGCAGGACTGTAGTAATCCCTTAGAATGACTGTACTCCCTTAGCAGGACTATAGTAATCCCTTGGGCAGGACTGTACTCCCTTAGCAGGACTGTACTCCCTTAGAAGGACTGTACATAGAAGGACTGTACTCCCTTAGCAGGATTGTACCAAGCACTATTAGCAGGACTGCACCAAGCACTATCAGCAGGACTGTACCAAGCACTATCAGCAGGACTGTACTCACCTAGCAGGACTGTACTCCCTTAGCAGGTCTGTACTCCCTTAGCAGGACTGTTCTCCATTAGAAGGACTGTACTCCCTTAGCAGGACTGTACTCCCTTAGCAGGACTATACTCCCTTAGCAGGACTGTACTCCCTTAGCAAGACTGTACTCCTTTAGCAGGACTGTAGTAATCCCTTAGAAGGACTGTACTACCTTAGCAGAACTGTACTCTCTTAGCAGGACTGTAGCAAGCACTATAAACAGGACTGCACCAAGCACTATCAGCAGGCCTGTACCAAGCACTATCAGCAGGACTGTACTCCCTTAGCAGGACTGTACTCCTTAGCAGGTCTGTACTCCCTTAGCAGGACTGTACTCCCTTAGCAGGACTGTTCTCCATTAGAAGGACTGTACTCCCTTAGCAGGACTGTACTCCCTTAGCAGGACTATACTCCCTTAGCAGGACTGTACTCCCTTAGCAAGACTGTACTCCTTTAGCAGGACTGTAGTAATCCCTTAGAAGGACTGTACTACCTTAGCAGGACTGTACTCCCTTAGCAGGACTGTTCTCCATTAGAAGGACTGTACTCCCTTAGCAGGACTGTACTCCCTTAGAAGGACTGTACTCCCTTAGCAGGACTTTACTCCCTTAGCAGGACTGTTGTACTCCCTTAGCAGGATTGTACCAAGCACTATTAGCAGGACTGTACTCCCTTAGCAGGACTGTACCAAGCACTATTAGCAGGACTGTACCATGCACTATTTGCAGGACTGTACCAAGCACTATTAGCAGGACTGTACTCCCTTAGCAGGACTGTAATCCCTTAGCAGGACTGTAGTAATCCCTTAGAAGGACTGTACTCCCTTAGCAGGACTGTACTCCCTTAGCAGGACTGTTCTCCATTAGAAGGACTGTACCCCCTTAGCAGGACTGTAGTAATCCCTTAGAATGACTGTACTCCCTTAGCAGGACTATAGTAATCCCTTGGGCAGGACTGTACTCCCTTAGCAGGACTGTACTCCCTTAGAAGGACTGTACATAGAAGGACTGTACTCCCTTAGCAGGATTGTACCAAGCACTATTAGCAGGACTGCACCAAGCACTATCAGCAGGACTGTACCAAGCACTATCAGCAGGACTGTACTCACCTAGCAGGACTGTACTCCCTTAGCAGGTCTGTACTCCCTTAGCAGGTCTGTACTCCCTTAGCAGGACTGTTCTCCATTAGAAGGACTGTACTCCCTTAGCAGGACTGTACTCCCTTAGCAGGACTATACTCCCTTAGCAGGACTGTACTCCCTTAGCAAGACTGTACTCCTTTAGCAGGACTGTAGTAATCCCTTAGAAGGACTGTACTACCTTAGCAGAACTGTACTCTCTTAGCAGGACTGTAGCAAGCACTATAAACAGGACTGCACCAAGCACTATCAGCAGGCCTGTACCAAGCACTATCAGCAGGACTGTACTCCCTTAGCAGGACTGTACTCCCTTAGCAGGTCTGTACTCCCTTAGCAGGACTGTACTCCCTTAGCAGGACTGTTCTCCATTAGAAGGACTGTACTCCCTTAGCAGGACTGTACTCCCTTAGCAGGACTATACTCCCTTAGCAGGACTGTACTCCCTTAGCAAGACTGTACTCCTTTAGCAGGACTGTAGTAATCCCTTAGAAGGACTGTACTACCTTAGCAGGACTGTACTCCCTTAGCAGGACTGTTCTCCATTAGAAGGACTGTACTCCCTTAGCAGGACTGTACTCCCTTAGAAGGACTGTACTCCCTTAGCAGGACTGTACTCCCTTAGCAGGACTGTTGTACTCCCTTAGCAGGATTGTACCAAGCACTATTAGCAGGACTGTACTCCCTTAGCAGGACTGTACCAAGCACTATTAGCAGGACTGTACCATGCACTATTTGCAGGACTGTACCAAGCACTATTAGCAGGACTGTACTCCCTTAGCAGGACTGTAATCCCTTAGCAGGACTGTAGTAATCCCTTAGAAGGACTGTACTCCCTTAGCAGGACTGTACTCCCTTAGCAGGACTGTTCTCCATTAGAAGGACTGTACCCCCTTAGCAGGACTGTAGTAATCCCTTAGAATGACTGACTAGCAGGACTATAGTAATCCCTTGGGCAGGACTGTACTCCCTTAGCAGGACTGTACTCCCTTAGAAGGACTGTACATAGAAGGACTGTACTCCCTTAGCAGGATTGTACCAAGCACTATTAGCAGGACTGCACCAAGCACTATCAGCAGGACTGTACCAAGCACTATCAGCAGGACTGTACTCACCTAGCAGGACTGTACTCCTTAGCAGGTCTGTACTCCCTTAGCAGGACTGTACTCCCTTAGCAGGACTGTTCTCCATTAGAAGGACTGTACTCCCTTAGCAGGACTGTACTCCCTTAGCAGGACTATACTCCCTTAGCAGGACTGTACTCCCTTAGCAAGACTGTACTCCTTTAGCAGGACTGTAGTAATCCCTTAGAAGGACTGTACTACCTTAGCAGAACTGTACTCTCTTAGCAGGACTGTAGCAAGCACTATAAACAGGACTGCACCAAGCACTATCAGCAGGCCTGTACCAAGCACTATCAGCAGGACTGTACTCCCTTAGCAGGACTGTACTCCCTTAGCAGGTCTGTACTCCCTTAGCAGGACTGTACTCCCTTAGCAGGACTGTTCTCCATTAGAAGGACTGTACTCCCTTAGCAGGACTATACTCCCTTAGCAGGACTGTACTCCCTTAGCAGGACTGTACTCCCTTAGCAAGACTGTACTCCTTAGCAGGACTGTAGTAATCCCTTAGAAGGACTGTACTACCTTAGCAGGACTGTACTCCCTTAGCAGGACTGTTCTCCATTAGAAGGACTGTACTCCCTTAGCAGGACTGTACTCCCTTAGAAGGACTGTACTCCTTAGCAGGACTGTACTCCCTTAGCAGGACTGTTGTACTCCCTTAGCAGGATTGTACCAAGCACTATTAGCAGGACTGTACTCCCTTAGCAGGACTGTACCAAGCACTATTAGCAGGACTGTACCATGCACTATTTGCAGGACTGTACCAAGCACTATTAGCAAGACTGTACTCCCTTAGCAGGACTGTAATCCCTTAGCAGGACTGTAGTAATCCCTTAGAAGGACTGTACTCCCTTAGCAGGACTGTACTCCCTTAGCAGGACTGTTCTCCATTAGAAGGACTGTACCCCCTTAGCAGGACTGTAGTAATCCCTTAGAAGGACTGTACTCCCTTAGCAGGACTGTAGTAATTACTTAGCAGGACTGTACTCCCTTAGCAGGATTGTACCAAGCACTATTAGCAGGACTGCAATCCCTTAGCAGGACTGTAATCTCTTAGCAGGACTGTACTTCCTTCGAAGGACTGTACTCCCTTAGCAGGACTGTACTCCCTTAGCAGGGCTGTTCTCCCTTAGAAGGACTGTACTCCCTTAGAAGGACTGTACTCCCTTAGCAGGACTATAGTAATCCCTTAGAAGGACTGTACTCCCTTAGCAGGATTGTACCAAGCACTATTAGCAGGACTGTACAAAGCACTATTAGCAGGACTGTACTCCCTTAGCAGGACTGCAGTAATCCCTTAACAGGACTGTACTCCCTTAGCAGGACTGTACTCCCTTAGCAGGACTGTACTCCCTTAGCAGGACTGAACTTCCTTTGAAGGACTGTACTCCCTTAGCAGGACTGTACTCCCTTAGCAGGACTGGAATCCCTTAGCAGGACTGTAGTAATCCCTTAGAAGGACTGTACTCCCTTAGCAGGACTGTACTCTCTTAGCAGGACTGTTCTCCATTAGAAGGACTGTACTCCCTTAGCAGGACTGTTCTCCATTAGAAGGACTGTACTCCCTTAGCAGGACTGTAGTAATCCCTTAGAAGGACTGTACTCCCTTAGCAGGATTGTACCAAGCACTATTAGCAGGACTGTACCAAGCACTATTAGCAGGACTGTACTCCCTTAGCAGGACTGTAGTAATCCCTTAGAAGCACTGTACTCCCTTAGCAGGACTGTAATCCCTTAGCAGGACTGTAGTAATCCCTTAGAAGGACTGTACTCCCTTAGCAGGACTGTACTCCCTTAGAAGGACTGTAATCCCTTAGCAGGACTGTAGTAATCCCTTAGAAGGACTGTACTCCCTTAGCAGGACTGTACTCCCTTAGCAGGACTGTACTCCCTTAGCAGGATTGTACCAAGCACTATTAGCAGGACTGTTATCCCTTAGCAGGACTGTACTTCCTTAGAAGGACTGTACTCCCTTAGCAGGACTGTACTCCCTTAGCAGGACTGTTCTCCCTTAGAAGGACTGTACTCCCTTAGAAGGACTGTACTCCCTTAGCAGGACTGTACTCCCTTAGCAGGACTGTAGTAATCCCTTAGAAGGACTGTACTCCCTTAGCAGGACTGTACTCCCTTAGAAGGACTGTACTCCCTTAGCAGGATTGTACCAAGCACTATTAGCAGGACTGTACCAAGCACTATTAGCAGGACTGTACTCCCTTAGCAGGACTGTAGTAATCCCTTAGCAGGACTGTTGTACTCCCTTAGCAGGACTGCACCAAGCACTATTAGCAGGACTGTACTCCCTTAGCAGGATTGTACCAAGCACTATTAGCAGGACTGTACTCCCTTAGCAGGACTGTAGTAATCCCTTATAAGGACAGTACTCCCTTAGCAGGACTGTAGTAATCCCTTTGAAGGACTGTACTCCCTTAGCAGGACTGTAGTAATCCCTTATAAGGACTGTACTCCCTTAGCAGGACTGTAGTAATCCCTTAGAAGGACTGTACTCCCTTAGCAGGACTGTAGTAATCCCTTAGAAGGACTGTACTCCCTTAGCAGAACTGTAATCCCTTAGCAGGACTGTAGTAATCCCTTAGCAGGACTGTACTTCCTTAGTAGGACTGTACTCCCTTAGCAGGACTGTTCTCCATTAGAAGGACTGTACTCCCTTAGCAGGACTGTAGTAATCCCTTAGCAGGACTGTTGTACTCCCTTAGCAGGACTGTAGTAATCCCTTATAAGGACTGTACTCCCTTAGCAGGACTGTAGTAATCCCTTTGAAGGACTGTAATCCCTTAGCAGGACTGTAGTAATCCCTTATAAGGACTGTACTCCCTTAGCAGGACTGTAGTAATCCCTTTGAAGGACTGTACTCCCTTAGCAGGACTGTAGTAATCCCTTAGAAGGACTGTACTCCCTTAGCAGAACTGTAATCCCTTAGCAGGACTGTAGTAATCCCTTAGCAGGACTGTACTTCCTTAGTAGGACTGTACTCCCTTAGCAGCACTGTTCTCCATTAGAAGGACTGTACTCCCTTAGCAGGACTGTAGTAATCCCTTAGCAGGACTGTTGTACTCCCTTAGCAGGACTGTACCAAGCACTATTAGCAGGACTGTACTCCCTTAGCAGGATTGTACCAAGCACTATTAGCAGGACTGTACTCCCTTAGCAGGACTGTAGTAATCCCTTATAAGGACTGTACTCCCTTAGCAGGACTGTAGTAATCCCTTTGAAGGACTGTACTCCCTTAGCAGGACTGTAGTAATCCCTTATAAGGACTGTACTCCCTTAGCAGGACTGTAGTAATCCCTTAGAAGGACTGTACTCCCTTAGCAGGACTGTAGTAATCCCTTAGAAGGACTGTACTCCCTTAGCAGAACTGTAATCCCTTAGCAGGACTGTAGTAATCCCTTAGAAGGACTGTACTCCCTTAGTAGGACTGTACTCCCTTAGCAGGACTGTTCTCCATTAGAAGGACTGTACTCCCTTAGCAGGACTGTACTCCCTTAGAAGGACTGTACTCCCTTAGCAGGACTGTAATCCCTTAGCAGGACTGTAGTAATCCCTTAGAAGGACTGTACTCCCTTAGCAGGACTGTACTCCCTTCGCAGGACGGTACTCCCTTAGCAGGACTGTTATCCCTTAGCAGGACTGTACTACCTTAGAAGGACTATACTCCCTTAGCAGGACTGTACTCCCTTAGCAGGACTGTACTACCTTAGAAGGACTGTACTCCCTTAGCAGGACTGTACTCCCTGAGCAGGACTGTTCTCCCTTAGAAGGACTGTACTCCCTTAGAAGGACTGTACTCCCTTAGCAGGACTGTACTCCCTTAGCAGGACTGTAGTAATCCCTTAGAAGGACTGTACTCCCTTAGCAGGACTGTACTCCCTTTGAAGGACTGTACTCCCTTAGCAGGATTGTACCAAGCACTATTAGCAGGACTGTACTCCCTTAGCAGGACTGTAGTAATCCCTTATAAGGACTGTACTCCCTTAGCAGGACTGTAGTAATCCCTTTGAAGGACTGTACTCCCTTAGCAGGACTGTAGTAATCCCTTATAAGGACTGTACTCCCTTAGCAGGACTGTAGTAATCCCTTAGAAGGACTGTACTCCCTTAGCAGGACTGTAGTAATCCCTTAGAAGGACTGTACTCCCTTAGTAGGACTGTACTCCCTTAGCAGGACTGTTCTCCATTAGAAGGACTGTACTCCCTTAGCAGGACTGTACTCCCTTAGAAGGACTGTACTCCCTTAGCAGGACTGTAATCCCTTAGCAGGACTGTAGTAATCCCTTAGAAGGACTGTACTCCCTTAGCAGGACTGTACTCCCTTCGCAGGACGGTACTCCCTTAGCAGGACTGTTATCCCTTAGCAGGACTGTACTACCTTAGAAGGACTATACTCCCTTAGCAGGACTGTACTCCCTTAGCAGGACTGTACTACCTTAGAAGGACTGTACTCCCTTAGCAGGACTGTACTCCCTGAGCAGGACTGTTCTCCCTTAGAAGGACTGTGCTCCCTTAGAAGGACTGTAACTCCCTTAGCAGGACTGTACTCCCTTAGCAGGACTGTAGTAATCCCTTAGAAGGACTGTACTCCCTTAGCAGGACTGTACTCCCTTTGAAGGACTGTACTCCCTTAGCAGGATTGTACCAAGCACTATTAGCAGGACTGTACCAAGCACTATTAGCAGGACTGTACTCCCTTAGCAGGATTGTACCAAGCACTATTAGCAGGACTGTACTCCCTTAGCAGGACTGTAGTAATCCATTAGCAGGACTGTTGTACTCCCTTAGCAGGATTGTACCAAGCACTATTAGCAGGACTGTACTCCCTTAGCAGGACTGTAGTAATCCCTTTGAAGGACTGTACTCCCTTAGCAGGACTGTAGTAATCCCTTATAAGGACTGTACTCCCTTAGCAGGACTGTAGTAATCCCTTAGAAGGACTGTACTCCCTTAGCAGGACTGTAGTAATCCCTTAGAAGGACTGTACTCCCTTAGCAGAACTGTAATCCCTTAGCAGGACTGTAGTAATCCCTTAGCAGGACTGTACTTCCTTAGTAGGACTGTACTCCCTTAGCAGGACTGTTCTCCATTAGAAGGACTGTACTCCCTTAGCAGGACTGTAGTAATCCCTTAGCAGGACTGTTGTACTCCCTTAGCAGGACTGTAGTAATCCCTTATAAGGACTGTACTCCCTTAGCAGGACTGTAGTAATCCCTTTGAAGGACTGTACTCCCTTAGCAGGACTGTAGTAATCCCTTATAAGGACTGTACTCCCTTAGCAGGACTGTAGTAATCCCTTTGAAGGACTGTACTCCCTTAGCAGGACTGTAGTAATCCCTTAGAAGGACTGTACTCCCTTAGCAGAACTGTAATCCCTTAGCAGGACTGTAGTAATCCCTTAGCAGGACTGTTGTACTCCCTTAGCAGGACTGTACCAAGAACTATTAGCAGGACTGTACTCCCTTAGCAGGATTGTACCAAGCACTATTAGCAGGACTGTACTCCCTTAGCAGGACTGTAGTAATCCCTTTGAAGGACTGTACTCCCTTAGCAGGACTGTAGTAATCCCCTATAAGGACTGTACTCCCTTAGCAGGACTGTAGTAATCCCTTAGAAGGACTGTACTCCCTTAGCAGGACTGTAGTAATCCCTTAGAAGGACTGTACTCCCTTAGCAGAACTGTAATCCCTTAGCAGGACTGTACTTCCTTAGTAGGACTGTACTCCCTTAGCAGGACTGTTCTCCATTAGAAGGACTGTACTCCCTTAGCAGGACTGTAGTAATCCCTTAGCAGGACTGTTGTACTCCCTTAGCAGGACTGTAGTAATCCCTTATAAGGACTGTACTCCCTTAGCAGGACTGTAGTAATCCCTTTGAAGGACTGTACTCCCTTAGCAGGACTGTAGTAATCCCTTATAAGGACTGTACTCCCTTAGCAGGACTGTAGTAATCCCTTAGAAGGACTGTACTCCCTTAGCAGGACTGTAGTAATCCCTTAGAAGGACTGTACTCCCTTAGCAGAACTGTAATCCCTTAGCAGGACTGTAGTAATCCCTTAGAAGGACTGTACTCCCTTAGTAGGACTGTACTCCCTTAGCAGGACTGTTCTCCATTAGAAGGACTGTACTCCCTTAGCAGGACTGTACTCCCTTAGAAGGACTGTACTCCCTTAGCAGGACTGTAATCCCTTAGCAGGACTGTAGTAATCCCTTAGAAGGACTGTACCCCCTTAGCAGGACTGTACTCCCTTCGCAGGACTGTACTCCCTTAGCAGGACTGTTATCCCTTAGCAGGACTGTACTACCTTAGAAGGACTATACTCCCTTAGCAGGACTGTACTCCCTTAGCAGGACTGTACTACCTTAGAAGGACTGTACTCCCTTAGCAGGACTGTACTCCCTGAGCAGGACTGTTCTCCCTTAGAAGGACTGTACTCCCTTAGAAGGACTGTACTCCCTTAGCAGGACTGTACTCCCTTAGCAGGACTGTAGTAATCCCTTAGAAGGACTGTACTCCCTTAGCAGGACTGTACTCCCTTTGAAGGACTGTACTCCCTTAGCAGGATTGTACCAAGCACTATTAGCAGGACTGTACCAAGCACTATTAGCAGGACTGTACTCCCTTAGCAGGATTGTACCAAGCACTATTAGCAGGATTGTACTCCCTTAGCAGGACTGTAGTAATCCCTTAGCAGGACTGTTGTACTCCCTTAGCAGGATTGTACCAAGCACTATTAGCAGGACTGTACTCCCTTAGCAGGACTGTACCAAGCACTATTAGCAGGACTGTACCATGCACTATTTGCAGGACTGTACCAAGCACTATTAGCAGGACTTTACTCACTTAGCAGGACTGTAATCCCTTAGCAGGACTGTAGTAATCCCTTAGAAGGACTGTACTTCCTTAGCAGGACTGTAGTAATCCCTTAGCAGGACTGTACTCCCTTAGCAGTACTGTACTCCCTTGGCAGGACTGTACTCCCTTAGCAGGATTGTACCAAGCACTATTAGCAGGACTGCAATCCCTTAGCAGGACTGTAATCTCTTAGCAGGACTGTTCTCCATTAGAAGGACTGTACTCCCTTAGAAGGACTGTACTCCCTTAGCAGGACTGTACTCCCTTAACAGGACTGTACTCCCTTAGCAGGATTGTACCAAGCACTATTAGCAGGACTGTACCAAGCACTATTAGCAGGACTGTACTCCCTTAGCAGGACTGTAGTAATCACTTAGCAGGACTGTTGTACTCCCTTAGCAGGACTGTACCAAGCACTATTAGCAGGATTGTAGTAATCCCTTATAAGGACTGTACTCCCTTAGCAGGACTGTAGTAATCCCTTAGAAGGACTGTACTCCCTTAGCAGGACTGTAGTAATCCCTTAGAAGGACTGTACTCCCTTAGCAGAACTGTAATCCCTTAGCAGGACTGTAGTAATCCCTTAGAAGGACTGTACTCCCTTAGTAGGACTGTACTCCCTTAGCAGGACTGTTCTCCATTAGAAGGACTGTACTCCCTTAGCAGGACTGTAGTAATCCCTTAGCAGGACTGTTGTACTCCCTTAGCAGGACTGTACCAAGCACTATTAGCAGGACTGTACTCCCTTAGCAGGATTGTACCAAGCACTATTAGCAGGACTGTACTCCCTTAGCAGGACTGTAGTAATCCCTTTGAAGGACTGTACTCCCTTAGCAGGACTGTAGTAATCCCTTAGAAGGACTGTACTCCCTTAGCAGGACTGTAGTAATCCCTTAGAAGGACTGTACTCCCTTAGCAGAACCGTAATCCCTTAGCAGGACTGTAGTAATCCCTTAGAAGGACTGTACTCCCTTAGTAGGACTGTACTCCCTTAGCAGGACTGTTCTCCATTAGAAGGACTGTACTCCCTTAGCAGGACTGTACTCCCTTAGAAGGACTGTACTCCCTTAGCAGGACTGTTATCCCTTAGCAGGACTGTACTACCTTAGCAGGACTATACTCCCTTAGCAGGACTGTACTCCCTTAGCAGGACTGTACTACCTTAGAAGGACTGTACTCCCTTAGCAGGACTGTACTCCCTGAGCAGGACTGTTCTCCCTTAGAAGGACTGTACTCCCTTAGAAGGACTGTACTCCCTTAGCAGGACTGTACTCCCTTAGCAGGACTGTAGTAATCCCTTAGAAGGACTGTACTCCCTTAGCAGGACTGTACTCCCTTTGAAGGACTGTACTCCCTTAGCAGGATTGTACCAAGCACTATTAGCAGGACTGTACCAAGCACTATTAGCAGGACTGTACTCCTTAGCAGGACTGTAGTAATCCCTTAGCAGGACTGTTGTACTCCCTTAGCAGGATTGTACCAAGCACTATTAGCAGGACTGTACTCCCTTAGCAGGACTGTACCAAGCACTATTAGCAGGACTGTACCATGCACTATTTGCAGGACTGTACCAAGCACTATTAGCAGGACTTTACTCCCTTAGCAGGACTGTAATCCCTTAGCAGGACTGTAGTAATCCCTTAGAAGGACTGTACTTCCTTAGCAGGACTGTAGTAATCCCTTAGCAGGACTGTACTCCCTTAGCAGTACTGTACTCCCTTGGCAGGACTGTACTCCCTTAGCAGGATTGTACCAAGCACTATTAGCAGGACTGCAATCCCTTAGCAGGACTGTAATCTCTTAGCAGGACTGTTCTCCCTTAGAAGGACTGTACTCCCTTAGAAGGACTGTACTCCCTTAGCAGGACTGTACTCCCTTAGCAGGACTGTTCTCCATTAGAAGGACTGTACTCCCTTAGCAGGACTGTAGTAATCCCTTAGCAGGACTGTTGTACTCCCTTAGCAGGACTGTACCAAGCACTATTAGCAGGACTGTACTCCCTTAGCAGGATTGTACCAAGCACTATTAGCAGGACTGTACTCCCTTAGCAGGACTGTAGTAATCCCTTTGAAGGACTGTACTCCCTTAGCAGGACTGTAGTAATCCCTTAGAAGGACTGTACTCCCTTAGCAGGACTGTAGTAATCCCTTAGAAGGACTGTACTCCCTTAGCAGAACCGTAATCCCTTAGCAGGACTGTAGTAATCCCTTAGAAGGACTGTACTCCCTTAGTAGGACTGTACTCCCTTAGCAGGACTGTTCTCCATTAGAAGGACTGTACTCCCTTAGCAGGACTGTACTCCCTTAGAAGGACTGTACTCCCTTAGCAGGACTGTTATCCCTTAGCAGGACTGTACTACCTTAGCAGGACTATACTCCCTTAGCAGGACTGTACTCCCTTAGCAGGACTGTACTACCTTAGAAGGACTGTACTCCCTTAGCAGGACTGTACTCCCTGAGCAGGACTGTTCTCCCTTAGAAGGACTGTACTCCCTTAGAAGGACTGTACTCCCTTAGCAGGACTGTACTCCCTTAGCAGGACTGTAGTAATCCCTTAGAAGGACTGTACTCCCTTAGCAGGACTGTACTCCCTTTGAAGGACTGTACTCCCTTAGCAGGATTGTACCAAGCACTATTAGCAGGACTGTACCAAGCACTATTAGCAGGACTGTACTCCCTTAGCAGGACTGTAGTAATCCCTTAGCAGGACTGTTGTACTCCCTTAGCAGGATTGTACCAAGCACTATTAGCAGGACTGTACTCCCTTAGCAGGACTGTACCAAGCACTATTAGCAGGACTGTACCATGCACTATTTGCAGGACTGTACCAAGCACTATTAGCAGGACTTTACTCCCTTAGCAGGACTGTAATCCCTTAGCAGGACTGTAGTAATCCCTTAGAAGGACTGTACTTCCTTAGCAGGACTGTAGTAATCCCTTAGCAGGACTGTACTCCCTTAGCAGTACTGTACTCCCTTGGCAGGACTGTACTCCCTTAGCAGGATTGTACCAAGCACTATTAGCAGGACTGCAATCCCTTAGCAGGACTGTAATCTCTTAGCAGGACTGTTCTCCCTTAGAAGGACTGTACTCCCTTAGAAGGACTGTACTCCCTTAGCAGGACTGTACTCCCTTAGCAGGACTTTTCTCCCTTGGCAGGACTGTAGTAATCCCTTAGAAGGACTGTACTCCCTTAGCAGGACTGTACTCCCTTAGAAGGACTGTACTCCCTTAGCAGGATTTTACCAAGCACTATTAGCAGGACTGTACCAAGCACTATTAGCAGGACTGTACTCCCTTAGCAGGACTGTAGTAATCCCTTAGCAGGACTGTTGTACTCCCTTAGCAGGACTGTACCAAGCACTATTAGCAGGACTGTACTCCCTTAGCAGGACTGTAGTAATCCCTTACCAGGACTGTTGTACTAACTTAGCAGGACTGTACCAAGCACTATTAGCAGGACTGTACTCCCTTAGCAGGACTGTACCAAGCACTATTAGCAGGATGCTACTCACTTAGCAGGACTGTACCAAGCACTATTAGCAGGACTGTACCACGCACTATTAGCAGGACTGTACCAAGCACTATTAGCAGGACTGTACTCCCTTAGCAGGACTGTAGTAATCCTTTAGCAGGACTGTTGTACTCCCTTAGCAGGACTGTACCAAGCACTATTAGCAGGACTGTACTCCCTTAGCAGGATTGTACCAAGCACTATTAGCAGGACTGTACTTCCTTAGCAGGACTGTACTCCCTTAGCCAGACTGTACCAAGCACTATTAGCAGGACTGCACCAAGCACTATTAGCAGGACTGTACCAAGCACTATTAGCAGGACTGTACTCCCTTAGCAGGACTGTACTCCCTTAGCAGGACTGTACTCCCTTAGCAGGACTGTAATCCCTTAGCAGGACTGTACTCCCTTAGAAGGACTGTACTCCCTTAGCAGGACTGTACTCCCTTAGCAGGACTGTACTCCCTTAGCAGGACTGTACTCCCTTAGCAGGACTGTAGTAATCCCTTAGAAGGACTGTACTCCCTAAGAAGGACTGTACCAAGCACTATTAGCAGGATGCTACTCCCTTAGCAGGACTGTACCAAGCACTATTAGCAGGACTGTACCAAGCACTATTAGCAGGACTGTACCAAGCACTATTAGCAGGACTGTAATCCCTTAGCAGGACTGTATTCCCTTAGCAGGACTGTACTCCCTTAGCCAGACTGTACCAAGCACTATTAGCAGGACTGCACCAAGCACCATTCGCAGGACTGTACCAAGCACTATTAGCAGGACTGTACTCCCTTAGCAGGACTGTACTCCCTTAGCAGGACTGTACTCCCTTAGCAGGACTGTAGTAATCCCTTAGAAGGACTGTACTCCCTAAGAAGGACTGTACCAAGCACTATTAGCAGGATGCTACTCCCTTAGCAGGACTGTACCAAGCACTATTAGCAGGACTGTACCAAGCACTATTAGCAGGACTGTACCAAGCACTATTAGCAGGACTGTAATCCCTTAGCAGGACTGTATTCCCTTAGCAGGACTGTACTCCCTTAGCCAGACTGTACCAAGCACTATTAGCAGGACTGCACCAAGCACCATTCGCAGGACTGTACCAAGCACTATTAGCAGGACTGTACTCCCTTAGCAGGACTGTACTCCCTTAGCAGGACTGTACTCCCTTAGAAGGACTGTACTCCCTTAGCAGGACTGTACTCCCTTAGCAGGACTGTACTCCCTTAGAAGGACTGTACTCCCTTAGCAGGACTGTACTCCCTTAGCAGGACTGTACTCCCTTGGCAGGACTGTACTCCCTTGGCAGGACTGTACTCCTTGGCAGGACTGTACTCCGTTCGCAGGACTATACCAAGTTGAACCCCATCAGAAAATGCCTTCCTTCCTTTGAAACAGATAGAATTTGACTAATGTCAGCTCATTTAATTTTGACCCTGAAGCAGTCATTAGGTGGTGGTTGGTAGTCGGAGGTGTGAATGGTCTAAAGCTTGAGAGGGCGCCACTTCTACTTCAATTTAAAACCACTGAGTCTTCCACTTTTATTATCAGGAAGCCAATAAACCGTGGGGCAAACCCTTGTGGCTAACTGACAAGGATTCCGCAGAGCAAATAAAGGGGAAGGGAGAAATGTTGGGATGATGGAAAATAAGATTATCTGGGGACAAGATGAGAAAAACATTGGTGGTGGTTTCCACTAGTTACCACAGACACAACGTCAAAATTGGCTATATCGTAAATATTCATGAAAACAAAAACAAGGTTCGTTGTGGTTAAGGTTAGCTTTAAAATCACATTTTAAGAAGATCCATTTAAGAAATAGGTGGGGTTTATGACTGTGATAACTAGTGATGACTGTGGGTGGTGGCTGGGACAGACCAGGGCTTACCTGGGAAAAGAATGTGTCGGGGGGTGCCTAGTCTAAGTGGACTGATTGTTTGTGACATTGCCCCCCCCACCCTGCTTTGCCGGACCCTGGCATGGCAAGTGGTCCCTACGACCTGCTGGGGGGCTGAATCCCCTATTGTGTTGCCACTGTCACACTGCGTTAGCCCCACAATGGCCCCAGATATTTTATATGAAATCTACCCTTGCCAGTGATTAGTGGGGACCAAGTTAAGTCATAGCAACAGAGAACTATGCGTTGTCCAGACCCCGCATGTCGGCAGACTGGGAAATCCCTATTCAAATGGTTTAATAAAACAATCTAAAGGGCGTGTGAATGGGGAAAAGCGCTTTCTCTCCCGGCTTAATCTCATGGTTGCGGAGATATTGTGCTTCGAGCAGCGCCCAGTGGGGAGTGGAGCTAAGGTCCCCCATCAACTCCATTTACCACACCCCTTCTTTCTTTCTTAGCCAGAGTTAATGATATACCGGTGCACTAACCTCACCTCCCCCAGCATGGAGAAACATGCACTTTATGAAAAGCAGGGTCCTCTTAGCACATCCTAAATTGTAACACTTTCTCATCCTGAGGTCAGGGGTCGTAACCTGAATTCAGTGAATGGCCTTTTCCCTGTTTGGTTTAGTTTAGGCATGAAGTACCAAGGAGAAACACATACAGTGCAGAATATACCTAGATTATAGAAGCAGATGCACTGCCTTTATGTATATCTTCCATGTATTTTCCATCTAAGACATTTATCAGGGTTATTGTGGGTATATCAGTCCCTAAAGCAAGTACAAACATCCTGATTTCCCAAGCCTTGTGGCTATGGTTGTCCAGTTGCACATTATTCTCAATAGTATTGCAGTACAATAAAGTCAAACTGCGAAGCTGTGAGACCACATGAACAAAACTACTGTAGCTGAACTATAATTCACTATCGGGACAATGCCACAGACTATTGATCAAACTCATTGTAAGCACACGTGTCCCTATCATATCCACTTTTACATAATGGAGACCTATTGTATCAGAGACACATCCTTTTCACCCATTTAATCCACTGGTGTGACTAACAGTGCATGTTTATACCTGTGAAACAGAGCTTTTGTGTCTGGGTTCGTGTGACTGTCTGTCCGGTCCACTCTCGTTGGCATTCCCTGTTCTAAGCATTTCTATGACTCACACTAGGCTAGGGTTTGGCTGCAGCCCTGCTGCAATGTCCTATACTCCTCCTACTCTGTCAAGTGTGCCGAGCGAGCTCCCCAAAGCACACCCTGTCCGAGTCCGACACACACACACACACACATTTGTTTTACTATCCTTGTGGAGACCAAACAATTGATACCCATTCAAAATCCTATTTTCCATAACCCGTAACCCTTAACTTATCCTAACCTTTACCCCAAACCCCTAACCCAAATCCTATCTCCTAACCCTAATTCTAACCCTAATCCTAAATGTAACCATAACGCTAAACCTAACTAAAAAAAAAAACGCTAAACCTAGCCTTTTTCCTTGTGGGGACTGGCAAAATGTCCCCACTTGTCAAAATGTTCCTTGATTTACTATCCTTGTGAGGACTTTTCACACACTGAGAACACCTGCACAGTCTGCCTTCCCTTTCATCACAGGCAGATTCCAGCGGTGCATGTTTTGACACTGGTTAATGTAAATTAATGAGTGCTGACGCAGACATAGCCTGGAGGTATGCTAGGCACTGTGAGGGGGGCAGGGCAGGAAAGAGAGAGACGGAGACAGAGAGCGAGACACAGAGATAGAGACAGACAGAGAGAGCACGAGAGTGAGCGAGAGTGAGAGAGAGAGAGTGACAGAGACAGAGAAAGAGTGAGCAAGAGAGAGAGAGAGAGAGAGAGCGAGAGCGAGAGCGAGAGAAATAGAGAGAGACAGAGACAGAGACAGAGAGAGAGAGAGAGAGAGAGAGAGAGAGAGAGAGAGAGAGAGAGAGAGAGAGAGAGAGAGAGAGAAATAGCGAGCGAGAGACAAAGAGAGAGAGAGCGTAAGAGATAGACAGAGAGAAAGAGAGAGCGAGAGACAGAGAGAGAGAGCGCGAGAGTGAGCGAGAGAGAGAGACAGAGAGAGCAAAAGAGAGAGCGAGAAGGTGAGAGAGAGAGAGAGAGAGAGACAGAGACAGAGAGACAGAGAGAGAGAGAGAGAGAGAGAGAGAGAGAGAGAGAGAGAGAGAGAGATATCAGGAGGATCACTGGCTGCCCATATTCTCTGTCATGCTTATCGGATATGGACGGTTCCACATGTATTCAAGTAAACAAATCATGGAAAAACCTTGTAGATGCAAAATCTTTGTAGATGTAAATACTACGTAGAAATCTTGCATAACACAACATCTGCATGATACTGTTTGTTTGATGTGTACTGAATAAAGAGAGATAGTGTGAGTGAGAGGGCATGATCAGTACAACAGGTTGTTGCCAGAACCTGCAACAAAATGTTTCAAAATCCAAACATGTTTTCCACTTAATGTTTCAAGGCATTCTATAACCTGGGTGCATATTTAAATAACTGTATCCTCTGTCAAGTCCATTATATATCGCAAATTATTGCCTTCATTCATCCTTTTCCTACCTAGTGATGGTGTATACAGTAGGTTAGGTATCTGAAGGAACAAACCTGAGCCCTGATCTTTACTCATCTTTGCTTGTTAGATGTTCAGGGAGACGTCTGCCAATGAGCTGGTTAGGACAAGGTATTGGCAATACTAGGCTAACTACTGTAACAGATAGGTGCAAAGCTTTTGAGACCTACTGTTCCTTTCAGCTTTTCTCCCACTAAAAAGGCCTGAGGAGGAAACAAACACACATCCATCTGCACGGCTGACAAACAGAACAGACACTGGCCGTGCCGGGGAACAATGGCCCAGAATCCAAAGACAAATACAAGCATCAATCAAAGCAAATGAAATGAGAAACTTCTCCCCTATCAAAAGGCCCTGAGCCCCCGCCAGTCACTCTCCCCAGACCCTGACAAAGACACTTAATCCAACCACTTTGACCTCTCACGTTATTAAGGGCTTCACTGACCTTAATCCAATCAAAATGATTTACTAAAGCCCCCCAAGAGTAGCCTGGCCCGGCCGCCTGCCTCCCCGCCTCCCCTTTCCACATAGTGGCCCTGCAATTTAGACAAGGAGGGAGAGAAGCCATGGGGAGATGTGGAGGTATTTACACCACAATGGGGCCAGGGACTGTGAACCCCTATCATTACCCACCTACTTGAGCTCAAGCCTTCTCTATCAATGGAACAACTGGCTCAAGAGTTTATTAAAAGCAATTGCCCCAACTAACCCCACCTCCCACTATAGTAAACATCAGTCTTTTCCAGACCCAGTTGACAGGTTTAGACCCCCTCCCTCTTTTTCCTCCTCCCCCCTCTCTTTTCCATCACCCCTCCATGCTCCTCTCACCTCATCTCTCTATCCTTGACTACTGGCAACAATCCTGGGGTCACGGTGCAAACATGTGCAGACAGAAAAAAACACTAACTTCATGATATCACAGCTGAATGATACAGCTACACATTTTTTTTGTAAAATATGGGTTATTCATTGGTTAACCTCATATCAAATAGAATTTTGAATTTAATGTAAGTTATCTGTCTTTATCCTTATTTTACACTCCTCACATTGAAAGGGGGGGCTTAAAGGGGATTCCCTTCTAGAGAACATCCCAACAAAAGACAACGTTCTCCACCCAAAGTGTGTATACACATAATTTCATCGGTTTACACTGCTCATAGCTGAAGGAGTCTCTCAAGTCTATTTGAACAAGGATTTTAAGTGCATATGATACACACACACACACACACACACACACACACACACACACACACACACACACACACACACACACACACACACACACACACACACACACACACACACACACACACACACACACACACACACACACACACACACACACAGACTGCAGCAGAATGGAGTAACAACTTTTCTTGCTTGTTTAACTACATGATAACAACAACTAACAACATAATGCTCTTAAACTCTCTGAATATCAACACAGGTGGCAGCCTTCTGTAAAGTGAGTGATAGAGGTTCAGTTGAGACAGGGTTAGCTATCGTTTGTCATTTGACATGCCAAGCATAACCAACATTGACAGACAAGGAAATTATTATAGTACACTAGTATTCTTCCAAGAACATGGGAACAGGTAGCTATGGGGAAAACACTCACTTCAGGTATTCAAGTCATGCAGTTCATGCAATTTGGTTGCCACCTGTGCTGTACAGCACGAAGAAAGTTATTTCCAATGTAGCCAAGTCCCTCAACAATTCAACTGGTTTTAGACATGATTCTCACAGTTAAGTGTTATTAAATGTAGATTGTAGGCATGTCACCCACAGCCTTCCTGTTCTGGAGATGAGTAGCCCACTCAGTAGGAAAAATACCATTGGGAAAGGCTGCACTGTTTTATTACAGTGCCTTTTCCTCTCAAGATATGTTCTTACATTTGTCCAGCCCTGGTCCAAAGATGGCTAGCTTGCACTGTTTTATGAGTGTAACCTGTGTTGTCTTTTAGGGGTATTACGGTATGTTACCTTTGTCAAGCACTGGTCCAAAGATGGCCTTGTCGTTGATGGTGGTACAGTTCCAGCGGCGGCCCCTGAATTGGTGCTGGCACTCCTGGATGCCGATCTTCACCCCCTCGGCCACACTAGGCATGATCTCCACGTAGTTTCGGCAGAATCGCAGCTGTTTGGGCACCAGGCCAGGGATGGAGCCACACAGGATGGGCTGGGAGCCCAGGGACGAGTACTGGTGGCCCACCGCTAGGGACCTGCATGGGGGAGACAGGAGGCGGGTTAGTGCCATGATATACTGAGTGTGTGTTTCTCTCTCTATCTCTGTTTGCATGTGTATGCAGTGTGTATGTGCAGTGTGTGTTTGCACGTGCGTGTGTATCCAACATGGTCTCATAGACTAGATGTAACATACAAAATGTAAACCCATGGATGGGTGGGCATATAATGCGAAAATCTAGCATCTAGTTTGAATCTCATCATGGACAACTTTAGCATTTTAGCTAATTAGCAACTTTTCAACTACTTACTACTTTTTAGCGATTTTGCAACTACTTAGCATGTTAGCTAACCATAGCCTTAACCCTTTTAGCTAACCCTTCTCCTAACCCTAACCTTAACACTTTTAGCTAATCCTTCCCATAACCCTAACTTTAACTTGTTAACCTAATTCCTAAGCTTAACCCTAACCTTACTCTAACCCCTAGCCAAGCTAACGTTAGCCAGCTAGCCACCTACCTAGAATTTGTTAAATATAATACGTTTGGCAAATTTGTAACATATTGTATTTTTCGCAAATTCGTAACATATAATACGAATTGTATTTCATAACATATCATACGAGATGGTTGATAGACATCCACAAATTAATACATACCATATGAAACTAAACATATAATACTAAATGGAGTGTTACAGAATAATATGAAATGCTCTGAGACCAGGTTGGTGTATCAGATGCTACCATTAAGCATCCATGCCTTATCCCTGCATCTATCCCCTCTGTAACCACCTGGCCTTTGTGTGGATTTAAAACAGTCTCAATCCTATACTCCAGAGGTAACAAAGCAGGGCCATGGGGAAAGATGAAAGTCCCCAGTGAACCCCAAGTGGTTCATAGACCTCTAGGTTGAGAACTTTGAAACGACACCTTGTTATTACAGAGAACCACAACCTTTTTTTATTTACCCTTGGCTTAGGGTAATGAGAGTGCAAATGTACACTGGGACTTCAGAGGTATGTATTAATTATATATCCATCCTCATCGTCCCCTCCCTTTGAGGATGGGGATTCTGGGTTGCAACAAGTGCAAACTTGATTGTTCCCTGATTATATCTTTCTCGCTGTGTTTTTGTGTGTGTCTCAATTGAGGTATTTACATCGCTCATAACCATCGAACCATGACAACTAGTCCCCTGCTGTGTCATCTCGTGTTATGTCATCCTAGTACTTTTGTAGAAGACTTTTCAACAGCATGCTGTAATTGTTTGATCTAAAGAAGGTAGTAAAGGCACCAGTCAATCTGGCTCCAGTCAGTTTGCATTTCCACTGTTTTGTACAGTGGCCATGAAATTAGATTAATTTATGGCCGCTATATTCTAACAGCAGCATATGAACTTTATTGTCCCGAAGGCGGGCATTGTTTAGGACACAGTTCCATTATCCATACCACAATATGGCTGTTTAGTTGATATCCTACTGTACTCATGTATTATTACAGTATATTAAGAAGATACACTCAGACCACTCTCATGACACTTCCACATGAAGCTTGTTACATACAGTATGTGTCCTTCACTCCTCACTCACAGTTTCTCTGCTCTGCTCTGCTCCTCTCATCCCATCACTCTGTTTTGATCTAGCCACCATGTTCCATTTATATCCATTCATCCTCTTCCACCGTACTAGAGTGGGTGAGTTGGGGTTAATTCCATTTCAATTACTATCCATACTTGTCAGCTCAGGTAGATACAGCTCATAGATGTGCTGGGTTTGGACAAACCTCATTCTATGAATGGGATTGTTATATTAATCAATTCACCATGAATATAAACATATTATGTAACGGCCATAACATAACATTTGATTTAATAGCTGACTTCCTATTGTCATTGGCAAGGTAACTGCCGCATAGTAGCAACAAGTGCCTTCTTGGCACACCATTCAACAGCTCCTTCTGCAGTAACATCAGTCCACACTAAGGCTGCTATTGATGACAGTAATCTGGTGATCCAAGTCTGAGTGATCTGGCCATAATTACAGAGGCTGACAGTGCAGTGTTTGTTTGCATAGCGACCTGCTCCAACCACCAACAGTAGAACAAGGGAATTTTACACTTATCCAAAATAACATGAGATGGACAAAAAGAAGATCAAGTAGATAGAAGAGATCTACTTGATCCACCCACTGTTTTGCTTCTCCAACAGTAGCCTTAGAGTGAGAGCAGGTGGAAGCAGGCAGGTCTTGTGCAGCTCAATTAGCTCACTAACTGTTGACCTGTGCAACGATGTTTAAGAAGTAATCACTCTGTGATCACAAGAACAAGATAACCACACAGAGACAAAGTTCCACCCCCAGGCATATCTAAATTACACCCACATTTTTTTTTAAATAAAAAAATGACCGCATTATCCTACACTGAGAGGTCCTGGTCGTCCCTGAGAAACACACTGACCTCGTGTACCATACGTATGCATCGCAAATCAACAGTCACAAAGATAATATATTGTTTGCTCTAAGCCCTGGGGCGGCAGGGTAGCCTAGTGGTTAGAGCGTTGGACTAGGTTGCAAGTTCAAATCCCCAAGCTGACAAGGTACAAATCTGTCGTTCTGCCCCTGAACAGGCAGTTAACCCACTGTTCCTAGGCCGTCATTGAAAATAAGAATTTGTTCTTAACTGACTTGCCTAGTAAAATAAAGGTAAAATAAAATGTTAAAAAAACAACAAATGAAGCTCAACTGAATACATCAAGTCCCATGCGTCTGCTTTCACCTCTTGTCTTTAGCCTACATACCTCAATGGGTTACCTAATAGGTGTAGCCATTTAGTACTTTCCAAAGTATATCCCTGAGCAAATGGCGGAGCAATGTGTCATGCTCACTTTAAAGGGTTTCTCATATTATTTTTTTTGACTCTTAGACATGACTAGACCTCTGGTTAATCATATATGAGAAATGCAAAAAGAAAGACAGGGAGAAACAGGTTTTAAAAGTGTCTGTGAGGAAATCACATCCTCATGGCCTGCATTTTGTCTGCGATAAATATGAATGAAAGCAAGAGCATCAGTAAACAAGGAAACTCCTATTACAAAATGACCTCTCTTTGGCCTCTTGTCAATCCGCATCCTGAGGTGCTGAGCAGAGCATAGCATAGCACACCTCTTACAACAGAAACCTGAGTCCACATCACAACATACCTCAGACACTTGCCCCTAATACACATAGAGTAGAAATGTGAAGACTGAACCATGCCAAGTGGAACCAGCAACACAAGTACAACTCCCTCTGCAAGTGTGAGCAGATAGGATCTTGTTTGGGGGAAGACAGAAGGCGGAAGAAGGGAAAACAAATGGCACAGCTTTTAATTTGACCTGTAGACGTTCTATTCTGCCAGGAAGAACTCATGAATGTTTCTGTGGGTGTTGAGTGAGGTCAGCAGGTGTAAGAAAACAAACAAAGGCAGGATTCCAAACTGTTTGACTAGCTTGCTACACTGATACTCTGCTACTGTATGTGGTTTTATTTCACTGTTGTGCTGCACTTATTGTTGTATTGCTTTATGCAGTTCCCCACACCTGTTGATTGTGGTTATATACACTACCGGTCAAAAGTTTTAGAACACCTACTCATTCAAGGGTTTTTCTTTATTTTTACTATTTTCTACATTGTAGAATAATAGTTACGACATCAACACCACAAACACATATGGAATCATGTAGTTACCAAACAAGTGTTGAACAAATCAAAAAATATTTTATATTTGAGATTCTTCAAATAGCCACCCTTTGCCTTGATGACAGATTTGCACACTCTTGGCATTCTCACAAACAGCTTCACCTGGAATGCTTTTCCAACAGTCTTGAAGGAGTTCCCACATATGCTGAGCATCTCAATTTGGTTGAGGTCAGGGGATTGTGGAAGCCAGGTCACCTGATGCAGCACTCCATCACCCTCCTTCTTGGTAAAATAGCCCTTACACAGCCTGGCGGTGTGTTAGATTATTGTCCTGTTGAAAAACAAATAATAGTCCCACTAAGCCCAAACCAGATGGGATGACGTATCGCTGCAGAATGCTGTGGCAGCCATGCTTGTTATGTGTGCCTTGAATTCTAAATAAATGACTGACAGTGTCACCAGCAAAGCACCCCCACATCATCACATCTCCTCATCCACACTTCACGGTGTGAACCACACATGTGGAGATCATCTGTTCATCTACTCTGTGCCTCACAGTCATAAAGACACGGCGGTTAGAATCAAAAATCAACAATTTGCACTCAGACCAAAAGACTGATTTCCACTGGTCTAATGTCCATTTCTTGTGTTTTTTGGCCAAAGCAAGTCTCTTCTTATTATTGGTGTCTTTTAACAGTGTTTCTTTGCAGCAATTCGACCATGAAGGCCTGATTCATGCAGTCTCCTCTGAACAGTTGATGTTGATATGTGTCTGTTATTGAACTCTGTGAAGCATTTATTTTGGCTGCAATTTATGAGGCTGGTAACTCTAATGAACTTATCATCTGCAGCAGAGGTAACTCTGGGTCTTCCTTTCCTGACTGACCTTCATGTCATAAATCAATGATGGACTGTCATTTCTCTTTGCTTATCTCAAATATAAAATATTCTGATTTGTTCCATTTTTTTTGGTTACGACATGATTCCATATGTGCTATTTCATAGTTTTGATGTCTTCACTATTATTCTACAATGTAGAAAATAGTAAAAATAAAGAAAAAGCCTTGAGTAGGTGTTCTGAAAATGTTGACCGGTAAGTGTACATTTTTAGGTGTGACCTGTTCTCATTTATGCGAAACTCATGTTTGACCATGTATGAGCTGACTAAACCTAGTAGTGTATGGGAGTGTACGCTGTAGAACATATGATTTGATCAATACAAGCCAGACAGACAGACAGAGAGATAGACAGAACCTGCCTGGACACATAGTCATACGTCTCAAGACGTCCCATACAGGCTGAGTGATGCAGGTCACCTCTATGCCTGTAAGGAAGCAGGAGGAGAAGAAGTGGCAACGCTTCAACAGAATATGATTCATGGATTTGTTACAGAGGTAGACTATAAAGGACATGGTGTAATTGAGTGCTAAAAAAATACATATTTTACATGCTGTACAACTTCATTTCAGATATATGGAATTTGTGGTCTAAGGTTGAATGCAAACTGTTTGTATTTATTAGTGAATGGTTCCTCCTTGTAATTCATAGATCTAAAGTGAACATATTACAAAAGGTATTTTTGTTTCCTCATAGGTAAATAATGCATCATGTGTCTGATATCGCATTCCTTACCACTTGCCACTGAGCAGAAAAAACAAAACATTTCCTGTTGGTGATACACAAACTCAAACAAAATCAAGACCATTGAGGATTCATATAAACCAGACCTGTATCATCTCTATAAACAGTAGCTGCATGTTATAATCAGAAATACACACACAAGAGAAAATAATAGATATCATGTTTGATTCTAGTCTCAGTCAGTATAGATCTGTCCTCCTCTCACTGAAGTGTATTCAGCCTAGGTTAAATGCATATTTCAGCAAGCCCAAGCAGGGTACCGTAGAATTACCACTTTACTCTTGCAGGCCCCGGGGCTTTGGAGCCGACTTTGACATCAAGAGAGCATGTTTGGGAAAAGGAATGTGCGGCAAGCTTTCACCTCCAGGTATTTATCTTTTAAGGTGGTGTGGGGTGGGTGTGTGGCGGGTGCAGTCAGGCTGAGCCATGACAGGTCAGGGAGTTAGACAGACATGAACCTGCCTTGGTTGAGATCCACATCCTCCACCAACCCTCCACCATGATCCGCCTGCCACTGTACAGTATACACTCTTAGAAAAAAGGGTTCCAAAAGGGTTCTTTGGCTGTCCCCATAGGAGGTAGAAGCCTTTTGGTTCCAAGTAGAACCCTCAGTGGAAAGGATGCTACATTGAACCCAAAAGGGTTCATCAAAGGGTTCTCCTATGGTGACAGCCAAAGAACCCTTTTAGGTCTTAGATAACACCCTTTTTTTGTAGTTAAAGGTGAAATACCTCTGGTGGCCATTCCAATTCCAAGCGGCATTCAGGCACCAGCTTCCACCAACATACCTCCACAAAGCTACTTTTCATCATAATATTATCTGTCATTTATTGGATAGTTGACAGGTTATTTGCGAAAGTAAAGTCACGTTTGGTGAGAGGATCTAAAAAAAATGCCTATTGTTCAACAGCATGGTGTTCAAATTGGATTGGATTATAGTACCATGAAACACGTTTCTATTTTAGCTTCTTATCTCACTCTTTAGGGAGGTATCTAGTTTCCATGAAGCCAGAATCAATCAAAACTCGATATTACATAAACTATGCAGAGTTCAATGGTGACTTCACTTCAGCTCCTTATAGCCTGGTGCTGCAGCTCCAGCTGAGCTTTGTTTGAATTGGTCGGGGTGATACAATAAACACAGAGAGACCTCAATGGCGTCTTTGGACACGCTCGTCTCTGTTTTGCTTCCGTCGTTGCACTCTTGCCCAGGCTGAATCAGTGCTCTGACCCACCCGCCAATAGCAAATCATAAACACACAAGTTGATGACAGAGGCTGGTTACTGTGACCAAATGGAAGCCTGCCTTCTATCCTCTTTGTCAGTCATCATGACTGGATCTGGTGTTTTGATACAATATTGGCCCCACAAAAAAAGAAACGAAAAAGACAGCTCCTTTATGATCCAACAAGAGAGGGTGAATGATTGTGTACTGTGGGCTGTACCTCAAGAACATACTGTTTTGCATTGACATAAGTTATAACTCTGTTACTTTGATTCTGGAACCCATCTGGTGGAACTTGGGGACCAACCCTCTGCCAGCATTGTAGTAGACCAGTGTTTCCCAAACCTCTCATTGAGTATCCCTAGCCACTCCCACTTAATTGATCTACGCTATTCTACTAGGCCACCTTCATTCAACATATCCAGGGCTTGATGATTAGCACTAGTTGAATCGGGTACTAGTACTGGTGTAGATCAAATAGGGGAACGGCTAGTGCGGGGGGGCTACTGAAAGAGAGGTTTGGAAACCACAGAAGTAGACCATAGCCTTTAGGTTTCTCCCCTCAGAATGAACCTATCCTGATCCTGGCCTCAGAGCCCTGGGTCTCAGAGCAGGAGTGCTGATTTAGGACTAGAGCCCACCACTGTTTATGCTGGATATCTGTCCAGCTGAGCGTGTAAGTAGATTAATAGGAGACCTATTAGCTTAATTAAGTGCAGGGACACAGCATCTTTAATATTTCATGGGAAACATTGATTTGAGGAAGGATGCCATTGTGTGATTGGTGAAATGTAAATCTGTAGTGAATTTCTTGGGGATGAGGATATCTGATCTAGGACTGTGTCTATACTGTAACATCCCCTATCCTCCGGCTATAATGCCTCTGGGCTGCAGCATCTGACAAATGTCTCCCCTCTCAAGGGAAGAGGAGTTGTTCAACAAGAGGGTTCCACTAGCCTTTCTACGAAATACATCCTAAAGATGAATAAATGGAATTCACATTCCTCCAATTTTCTATCCTTTTTCAACCCACTGTCACTAATTCATTCCTCTCCAATTGCACTCTTCCATCATAGTTTCTTTCTCAGTTTGTTCAGCTGACTCAACCAGTTCACCCAGTGTTGTTGGCTCAAATCCCACTCTTTTCTTGCATCTATTTTTGCTGTTGTTTTTTCAACAGAGATCAATTAATGATCAATTGAAGCTCCTCTAATGACCTAAGGCAGTCCTACTTACATTATAATGTCACCTTCAATCAATATACTTTTATAGCATGCAATAAGCCTAAACAATAACTCAGAAAACAGTAAATATTTTGTGATGAGATGATACCAGACATCTCTTACCTTTAAAATAAGACATTCGGTCAATTATGGATTATTTTCAATCAAAATGCAATTCCAGTTGAAAACCTTACATCCTCATTTCCATTGGTCTGTGAATGGACCATTGGGTTTAATTCCTTTCTCAACTGACCCCCAACTCAAGGCCTAAAGCCATCCCCCATTCTCCTTAGGCCTTTAACACTTGCTAAAAATAATTTGACTGTTTGGGAAATGATCAACACCAGTCCTTTAAGAAGACTAATAAATAACACGAATACATAACAATTGCGTATGGGTACCACCAAACAACATATGTTAGGCTGTAGTTTATGAAGCATCATTGAAAGCTCATTTCAATGATGAAGCCAGGATAATCAGTATCTGAGGCTATACAAATAATTGTGGTATAGGGTTACACCACTCCACTGGATGACATAACGGATGGCCAATATTCTCAATCGTGAAATTCGTGTATTCAATAAAATCTATATTATACATATCGAATAAAACATTGAGATTATTAGGTCACTTAAATGTTGCGTTTAAACTTTGATTAAAATAATAACGCAAAAGAAAGTAAACTGAACGTGTTTTGTTGAATGATGATTTCACATTATTTTTTATTATTTATTATTATTGTTGTTGAATATTAGTATCATGAAACGAATAACCTTTCCGTTTCGCACCGCCCCTCTCATAAACGCATGTAATATTCAACAATAATAATAATATGAATAAATAATAATAATAATTTGAAATTATCATTCGGCTTGCTTTCCTTCGCGTTATTATTTTAATCAGTATCTATCATCAGCGATCTCTTATCAAGTAGAATGCAGCATGACCTCTTTTTGGGGTAGTCAAAGCATACTGAAACTAGTTTACACAAAAATCTCTTTGAATTCTATTTTGTATAACCAGTCTGGGTAAGTAGGCTATTCTTGTTTCCGCACTGCATGCGTTTTTAAATCAATAGCTTCAGTGAATCACGTGCTGTTTTTTCTTCATACAATTTCACTTGATTAGCTCTATAACCCATCTTCACGATTCTGTCTCTGCTGGTTAACGTCGATATCCACTGTCCGTTGACAGGGCCAATTAGACCGGTATGATAGCCTAGGATACAACTTAATTGCCGGGGCGCTCAGCATCGGAAACCACATGCTGATATTATTATTTCAAACAAACTAACTGAAAGCAACAATAAACGAAAAAGTATATTGATGAAATAATAGGTCGTTATCATTTTTCAGAACATGTTGCAGTTAAAAGTAGAGTGAAGATAAAACTTACCACCAGATAGGGTAACTTGGAATGGCATGCGTAAACCCACAAAGAAACAGGAAACATCCAAGGTATATCATCCTTAAAAAAGTTTCGCAAAACATCTTCACCACATACACGCGCGTTCATACGCGCGCACTCCGTTTTTCAATTAGAAAAAAACAAAAGAACAATCTGTGCTGCTGACCAATATTTCTCACCTTGTCCTAAAAAATAATGATAGGCTAGAGAAACAATATTTTGCGACTAGCCATGGCAGAAGGGAGCCAAATATAAAAAGTTAAAAGCAGCTTGCTTTTAGGACCCAATCAGCAGGTATTGCCAAAGGGGAAATTCTGGTCATGCGAACGCGCTATCCCTGAGTCAGTCAGGCTGAAAGCAAACACAAGAATGAGCTAATTTTAAGAAGATAGTGTTTTAGTGCTCATTGAGACATGGTCGCATTGGCATGCGGTGTGTGATATATAATGTTGTTTAAAGGAGAAGAGGGAGGGTCCGCGGTCTTTTAAATAGACATCGAACCCCCGTGGATTGGGTAGCTATAACAACCTGTCCGGATTTCACTCCCTGGTTTGAAGCTGCTAAAATGCAGAAATAGTTATGTGTGAATTGCTTGAGCCCCACTATTCAGTTTTCTAATCCTTCATTAGTCCCCTGTATGCCATCATGGATACATCTACATTCCCCTGAAAAGTTATTTTGTAAGTGATGAGCTGAGTAGTAAATACATGGAGCTTTAACTTGCAGATATTACAGGGCTACTTTAGAAGTACTGACACATGCATGATCCTGATAATGGTCCTTATTATATTATACCCATTCAGATAGCCTAGCTATATTCACTTTCACATATTGCCTTAATTATTGATGCCATTTGTCTAATTTATATGACAAAATTATAGGCATACAAGAGTGAAATTCATGTCGAATGTCCAAATAGCATCATAAAACATCTGCAAACGAGTAAAATATCATCTGGAATCAAATATTGTTCACTTTACACAGATTACAATACGATTTTTTTTTAAAGAGGAACTTTTGGCGAGATAAACCAGACTTTTTTCAATGAACTGTCCATGGTGCTTATGGGTTATCTATAGGCTGCTCCACTCCACGTCATGTCATTGCAACGCGAGCATCCCATAGGGTTGCCGGTCCCGCGCTGTGCGGAGTTTAAATGGCAGGGTGTTGTATTTCCTCTCTCTCAGAGTCAAGTGGCTGTTGATAGGTGATCTAATAGGAAGTGGACCAGTCCTCACTTTCCATTGATATGCACTCGCTGATGCATATCTTCGTTTTAACTATATTCTTGCGGTGATTGTTTAATACCGTTTACCTATAGTCGCAAGGACTGTGAATTTACACTGAAATAAGCGCTGAATTGACAAGAAAGGGAAACCAAGATAGTAGGCTACAACTGGATAGGATGCCAAGCAAATGGATTAAACTCAAGTCCAATGTCACGCATTTAAATTCAATATTTCCTGCAGCGGTTATAATCCCTTTAACGTTTTAGACATTTTCTATTCCCAATAAACACTTTGACATTTTTAAAACTCCAATAAGAAAGTAAATGAAATACTTTATTCTTTATTCTTGTTCATAAATATTGTTTCTTATGGATGTGTTGCTTTATAAAAATGTATGTATGTTACTATAATGTGATACCCAATCGCATTCATCAATCAGGTGATTCATGAATTCATTCACTCCACCCCTCACTCACTCATAAAAGTATTTCGTTATGATTTCAAAAGCCCCTTAGACCTAACCATCGTAAGTATGAGTCATAGCAACATGAAATTCTGTGTGAAACATTTGATTGTATCGCCATCTTGTGGACATTGAGCGTCCTGTGAACCAAGTTACTTTTTAGAAGGCGCATGATGGGTACACATCCACCCAACAGAAAGACGGGGGACCAACTAGATCAACAACTTGTATAAGGAAGAGAAGGTCACTGTAGTAGGACCTCCAGACATACACTGCTTTGAATGGGCTGTATAAACATTTGTCTTATTGATTATTGCTCTTGAATGCATAATAAACTGTCTTTATCCACTACAGTTGTCCACTTGATTGACAGAATGCTTTGCTGTTCATTGTAATGAGGCAATGGGGTCCCAATGTCTTAATAATGAAATAAATAATGAATATATGAATGAATAATGAAATAATGAATGTTGAAACGTGTTGCTGTTCATGGTGAGTTATATTTAACTATGAAGACTGGATTAAACGCTAGATTTCAGACATAATACTTTGGTTTAACCTTTGGAAATGTAGTGTGGAGTCAAGGGGTTCAGCAGCAACAGCTTGAGAGAGCTACAGGTGCAGAGAGAACTGGGTGCCAGACCTGCCTAGTATAAGGGGGAAATCTGGAAACAGGCAGAAGCAAGGGGGTACTGACCATATGTCAATGGGTACTGGTAGGCGAGGAGGTGTGAACGATGCCTCTTTTCCAACTGCCGTCAGCATTGGCAAGCGGGGCAAAGTCAGGGGTGGTGAGGAAAACACATGATGTCTGCTCAATTTACAGTAATAGTATGGCATGGCATGTGAATGTCTGTGCAATGTAACTGCCCTGTCAGGAGGTGACGGTCACACCATTTCTCATTGCATGACGTCTGTGTGATACGATTTGACCATTATTCATCTTTACGAATCAGCTTGCATACAGGTCCAGCTAAATGTCAGCATTACATTTGCTGTGATTCAGTGACAGTCCCAATGTGGGGAATTCATTATGTGAGTGACTGTGTAGTGCTAGTTAGTGTTGACTTCTTCACTGATGTGATTGATGTCATGGTTGAAGTGTTGAACCCCCCCAGGTCCTAGCTCCCTGTCAGCTTTACTAAAGAAAGATGATTGTTTACTGAATTTAAATAACTGGTCAAATAATGTTTCAGATTACCGGTAGTTCTTGATATAGTTAGCTACTATTTAGTTGATATGTACTTACTATATAATAACAACAGTACATGAAGAAATATACATAAACAGTATCTGTGCAATGTGATTTAAAGTGTGATTCTGTCTTCTCTTCCGAGGGTTTCAGGCAGCAGCAGTGGCAGCCCATTCAGTTTTTCCTCAGAGAGAAACAGAGGGACATTGTGTCACTTGGCCATTATAGCACCTCTATGTGGCCATGTTGACCTCACTGCCATGATGATGTCATCCAGCATGCTGTCAAGGCCAAGCCAAATCCAGAGCAGCGGGTGACCCTGGCCAGCCAGTATGTATCCCTGGTTGCACATGGCTCATTCAGCCTCTCATTGACAGAAGACAGCAGTGCACACTATAACGGCATGACATGAAAAATCAAATCAATCCAAATGTGAATTACTAATGTGATAATTTAGCTGAGGTAAGAAAATAAATGACTCCACTGTATTATTCAGACATGGAGAGTTAGACGAGAGTTGATTCCATAGACATACATTTCATAGGAGGTTGGTGGCACTTTAATTGAGGAGGACGGGCTCATGGCTGGAGCGGAATTAGTGGAATGGTATGAAATATATAAAACATGGTTTCCATGTGTTTGATGCCATTCCATTTGCTCCAAGCCATCCTCCTCTCAGCAGCCTCCACTGATATACTGTACATCATTGGTTCAGTCTAACAACAACATGATATTTGTGGACATATTTAAAAGAGATCTTAAAACACACATTTATAGCTTTGCTTTTCCTTAGCGTGCTTTTAGGCATTCAGTTTTTATTATTATTATTTTTTTATCCTCTTATGTTTGTTGTGTCGTAAATATTGACGTTTTTATTTTCATTGTTTTTATTCGTTTTTTCCCTGTGAAGCAGATTGCGTTGCATTCCTTGTCTGGAATTAGCTGTATAAATAAAGCTTTATTTGATTTGATACAGTCATTCAGTTATGAATTTACAGAAGAGTGACGATGTATAACGTTAAACTCATTGCAGTGAGGTCATTTCTCTCTATTTTCCTGATTTTCCTTTCTCTACTCTGCAGTTTTGACAGTCTAATAATGTTGATGTTTTAGTCTACATTGACTCATAGACTTGAATATCTGCGTTACTTGCTGTCCAGGGAAAATAACCCAACTGGTGGGTGGGCGATTTGTGGGCGATTTGTGTTTTCGTAGTATTGCGTTTGAATAAGACAAAGTGTGCAACTATATGTCAACCACTAGAGGTCCGTGTTGTCTAAGGAAATTATGGTTGAACTTTTTATTGCGCAATTGTTCTGTTGTTTCCTTGTCTCCTTTGATTATACTGTAGAGACTATGCTTTGATTACTGTCAACCAGTATCATTGTTGACAGCTGATAATAACATAAAACAAACAGAGTTGACAATCAATAGTGGCTTATTAAGTATTTGCTAATTTCCTGCAACAGTAGGCCATGTTCTCTAACAAGCATATATGACAAACCAAAGGTCAAGCTTCAAGTCTAGGCAAACTGCATGTTAATCACCACCCCAAAAATATTGGTAAAATCAGCATTCAAACATAAACATTGACAACTGCAGTTGACCAAGATGCGGTACTATGCACACATTCCCATCTGACCTGTATCGGGCACGGTCAAATGTTTCTAGTCTGGAACACAATCCCACTGTGTCCTGACTGTGAGTGAGTTAAAATCCAGTCAACAGGAACACATAGCAGCAGGCCAGGCCAGACGGACACAACCTATTGATTAAACACAGCCAGCCATTCCTCCAGCACTGCTGCTGCTGCTCTGTTTACATTACAAAGTTCTCAAGGAAAAGGGAGGAGGGAGCTAGGCTACCGGTGTCTTGATAAGTCTCTGTCTAAGTCAGGACCCACCCCAGGAGGAGCTCAATTCACCTGGAAACTACCATCACTTTCTCCTTTCCTACCACAGCTCCTGAGATCTGCCTCAGTTCAAATACAAAACAATATAATAGAACTTTCAAGACATAGGAAACAGGGCTAGTGCCATCACTGTTCCTTATCGGCAGGAAGGGCACTGCCATGGGTGTTGACAACACTATGTCTACCTCTCCCTCCCTGGGTGCTATGTGCCATATTGGTAAAACACATAATTGAAGGCGACCTCCAATCTGGACACAACCTCTTTGGACAGTCTCCAGGACTTCATGCTACGTCAAATCAAATCAAATCAAATTTTATTTGTCACATACACATGGTTAGCAGATGTTAAATGCGAGTGTAGCGAAATGCTTGTGCTTCTAGTTCCGACAATGCAGTGATAACCAACAAGTAATCTAACTAACAATTCCAAAACTACTGTCTTATACACAGTGTAAGGGGATAAGGAATATGTACATAAGGATATATGAATGAGTGATGGTACAGAGCAGCATACAGTAGATGGTATCGAGTACAGTATATACATATGAGATGAGTGTGTAGACAAAGTAAACAAAGTGGCATAGTTAAAGTGGCTAGTGATACATGTGTTACATAAGGATGCAGTCGATGATGTAGAGTACAGTATATACATATGCATATGAGATGAATAATGTAGGGTAAGTAACATTATATAAGGTAGCATTGTTTAAAGTGGCTAGTGATATATTTACATAATTCCCATCAATTCCCATTATTAAAATGGCTGGAGTTGGGTCAGTGTCAATGACAGTGTGTTGGCAGCAGCCACTCACTGTTAGTGGTGGCTGTTTAACAGTCTGATGGCCTTGAGATAGAAGCTGTTTTTCAGTCTCTCGGTCCCAGCTTTGATGCACCTGTACTGACCTCGCCTTCTGGATGATAGCGGGGTGAACAGGCAGTGGTTCGGGTGGTTGATGTCCTTGATGATCTTTATGGCCTTCCTGTAACAACGGGTGGTGTAGGTGTCCTGGAGGGCAGGTAGTTTGCCCCGGTGATGCGTTGTGCAGTCCTCACTACCCTCTGGAGAGCCTTACGGTTGAGGGCGGAGCAGTTGCCGTACCAGGCGGTGATACAGCCCGCCAGGATGCTCTCGATTGTGCATCTGTAGAAGTTTGTGAGTGCTTTTGGTGACAAGCCGAATTTCTTCAGCCTCCTGAGGTTGAATAGGCGCTGCTGCGCTTCTTCACGACGCTGTCAGTGTGAGTGGACCAATTCAGTTTGTCTGTGATGTGTATGCCGAGGAACTTAAAACTAGCTACCCTCTCCACTACTGTTCCATCGATGTGGATAGGGGGGTGTTCCCTCTGCTGTTTCCTGAAGTCCACAATCATCTCCTTAGTTTTGTTGACGTTGAGTGTGAGGTTATTTTCCTGACACCACACTCCGAGGGCCCTCACCTCCTCCCTGTAGGCCGTCTCGTCGTTGTTGGTAATCGAGCCTACCACTGTTGTGTCGTCCGCAAACTTGATGATTGAGTTGGAGACGTGCGTGGCCACGCAGTCGTGGGTGAACAGGGAGTACAGGAGAGGGCTCAGAACGCACCCTTGTGGGGCCCCGTGTTGAGGATCAGCGGGAGGAGATGTTGTTGCCTACCCTCACCACCTGGGGGCGGCCCGTCAGGAAGTCCAGTACCCAGTTGCACAGGGCGGGGTCGAGACCCAGGGTCTCGAGCTTGATGACGAGCTTGGAGGGTACTATGGTGTTGAATGCCGAGCTGTAGTCGATGAACAGCATTCTCACATAGGTATTCCTCTTGTCCAGGTGGGTTAGGGCAGTGTGCAGTGTGGTTGAGATTGCATCGTCTGTGGACCTATTTGGGCGGTAAGCAAATTGGAGTGGGTCTAGGGTGTCAGGTAGGGTGGAGGTGATATGGTCCTTGACTAGTCTCTCAAAGCACTTCATGATGACGGAAGTGAGTGCTACGGGCGGTAGTCGTTTAGCTCAGTTACCTTAGCTTTCTTGGGAACAGGAACAATGGTGGCCCTCTTGAAGCATGTGGGAACAGCAGACTGGTATAGGGATTGATTGAATATGTCCGTAAACACACCGGCCAGCTGGTCTGCGCATGCTCTGAGGGCGCGGCTGGGGATGCCGTCTGGGCCTGCAGCCTTGCGAGGGTTAACACGTTTAAATGTCTTACTCACCTCGGCTGCAGTGAAGGAGAGACCGCATGTTTCCGTTGCAGGCCGTGTCAGTGGCACTGTATTGTCCTCAAAGCGGGCAAAAAAGTTATTTAGTCTGCCTGGGAGCAAGACATCCTGGTCCGTGACTGGGCTGGATTTCATCTTGTAGTCCGTGATTGACTGTAGACCCTGCCACATGCCTCTTGTGTCTGAGCCGTTGAATTGAGATTCCACTTTGTCTCTGTACTGACGCTTAGCTTGTTTAATAGCCTTGCGGAGGGAATAGCTGCACTGTTTGTATTCAGTCATGTTGCCAGACACCTTGCTCTGATTAAAAGCAGTGGTTCGCGCTTTCAGTTTCACGCGAATGCTGCCATCAATCCACGGTTTCTGGTTAGGGAATGTTTTTATCGTTGCTATGGGAACGACATCTTCGACGCACGTTCTAATGAACTCGCACACCGAATCAGCGTATTCGTCAATATTCCCATCTGGAAGGAAGGACAACGATGTGGCCACTGTACTGCCAGTTTCGGTAAGGACACACATTGACAGGCAGGCGTGTGTGTGTGTGTCAGGATGAGCAGCGATCAAGATGGTAGGAAGGGAGGAAAGCTGTAGGTAGGCTGTAAAGTCTCACTCCGCCCATCGCTGTGTTCTTTATCTGCAGGTGTCGCCTTAGCCCTGGCCTTTGATCACTGGGCTCTTCCTCCAAGCCACCTGGACAGTTGTGTCAGAGCTGAGGTCATAGATAAAACAGTGGAGCGCCTGAACAGGAGGCTTTGAAATTTGACATCCCTGTCAACTCAGGACAGAGTGGCTTTCATCAACTGCAGCTTGGCAGGACGGACACATGGAGCAGAGATACAGGGATCTCTCATTCACAGCTTCTGCCTCTCTCCTTTACTCCCTCTCCCTCTCTCACCCTTACTCTCTCCATGCGTTCCTATCCCCCTTCCTACAGACGGTGACACTTTCTCTAGGTCATCCCCAGTCGTCATCGCTGGCTAAGAGAGATGGGAAAGGCTAGGGTTAGTGTAAGGGTTATGGTTAAGGGTTTGGTTAAGGTTAGGGTAAAGTAAGGGTCAGTTTTAGATTTTGATTCGTCGTTTTCCAGATCAGCAGTGGCCTGATATAGTCTCCCAAGAGAGACACACCAATGACTACAGCTGTTCCTTTAGCGGACTCTTACTTTAGTTATTAAAAAATAAAACACCATAACCCATTCCAAACTAATACAGATGTAGGATCTTAATTTGATCACCCTGTTGCAGGAGAAATTTACTGCAAGGCAGGACATTTAAAACATGTTGTGTCTGAGGCTTGAAAAGGCTTCTGAAGTGTGTTTTTCCTCTTTGAATTTTCAGACTTGATTTTCCCTTATGAAAAATTATGAAACACATAATAATTCACATCTCCTGTTGCTGCAGAATTATTTTCCTGCTGTAGCAAAGTGGCTTAAATTAGGATCCTACATCTGTACACATTAACTCTATAAAAAAAGTAATGAATTACTGTTTAACATCCTGTAAGGTTCAAAGCCTTTTCTTTTTCATGTTAAAAAAAAGAACTTGGGTGCCCAAGAGAGTAAAGGCAAATAGTGGTTCCTGGAGCTTTGTCACTCTGTACACATGGTTTACCCGGGGTGTTCTCGGTTTGCTTGGCAACCACCGGACTGATAATATCTTGTGGCTCTTGTGCATAACTGAATAGTATCCAAGTCTGCTGAGAGTCAATTCAAATTGCATATGTTGTGGGTTTATGCGCACAAAGAGTTCACTTGCTTGAAACGGAAGGTAGTCAATTGAGTGAATCGCTAAGCCAAAGACAAACATTGAGAGATAATGTTTCATTAATAAATAGATCTTTGAAATCTTTCCCAGATTGACTTGTCAAATATACCTTGTTGTTGGGCTGCTTAAGCTAACCCACCTCCAATGTGTTTCTTTATTGTCTACGATACTGTACCGAGGTTTGCTGGCAAATATTGACTTTGTTGAACTAAGATCAAACTTTGCTATGAGGAAATGTTTCATCTTGTCAGGGCCGGCTCCAGGCATAAGCGACATAAGCGGTCGCTTCGGGGCCCCGGCCACTAGGAGGCCCCCTACCATAAATTAAATGAAAAATACATGTTCATGAACGCAGTCGGGGTCTCAACTTACTGCTGAGAGTTAGAATAGTAGAATACACATGGTGAAATTTAGGAATGTGGTTGTGGTTCAGCAGTTTCTGTATTTTATTTCAGTCACTGACAGTCACTCAATTAGCCATGTGAGCTAAACATTTTAAGATTGGTAAATTATTCTAGACAACTACCGACCGGGCACGCAGGACATGTGCCGGAGGGCCTGACCTGCAGGGGGCCTCTATTGATTTTGTTTGTCACTCACTCAGATATCATTCACATGCATAAGGTATAAGTCTTGGTAAAATGTGCAGAATTGCAGGAAATTACCTTTAAAACGGAAGAAAAAAAATCTCTGCCTCATGGCGAAACGTTTTTGGGGAAAATAGCTAAACTTCTCTCTATACATTTTGCCCCTTACTTTAAAATTGCAACATTTTCTCTATTCCCCATGGCAAAATGTGTACAATTGCAGGAAATCTATTTTAACCCTTTGACACGTACCAACAAACAGGTGTGATCATTCTACAGTGGTCCCTGCAGCGTACACTCAAACCGATGTGATTCGACAGTGGTCCCTGCACCATAAGTTCAAACCGATGTGATTAGAACACTTATTTTGAACGTCCAGTTTTGATAGATGCAACAGTCAGCGTTTGAGCTGGCCACAATGTTTTTTCACAGAACATTTTTTGCACAAACAGTCCTTGCAAAGTTATGTCCTGCAATGGGCCTCTGTACGCCTATGTAGATATTCCATAAAAAAATCAGCCGTTTCCAGCTACAATAGTAATTTACAACATTAACAAAGTCTACACTTTATTTCTGATCAATTTGATGTTATTTTAACGGACAAAAATGTGCTTTTCTTTCAAAAGCAAGGACATTTCTAAGTGACACCAAACTTTTGAATGGTAGTGTATATGTATACATACAGTGCATTTTTCCACATTTTGTTACGTTACAACTTTATTATAAAATGGCTGAAATATTTGTTTCCCTCATCAATCTAAACACAATACCCCAGAATAACAAAGCAAAAATAAAAATGTTAATATATTTTTTTTATTGATAAAAATGATTCACAAAACTATTCAGACCTTTCCTATGAGACTGGAAATGGATCCTGTTTCCATTGATCATCCTTGAGATGTTTCTACAACTTGATTGGAGTCCACCTGTGGTAAATTCAATTGATTGGACATGATTTGGAAAGGCACACACCTGTCTATATAAGGTCCCATAGTTGACAATGCATGTCAAAGCAAAAACCAAGCCATGAGGTCGAAGAAATTGTCTGTAGAGCTCCGAGACAGAATTGTGTTGAGGTGCAGATCTGGGGAAGGGTACCAAAACATTTCTGCAGTATTGAAGGTCCCCAAGAACACAGTGGCTGCCGTCATTCTGGAACCACCAAGACTCTTCCTAGAGCTGGCTGTCCGGCCAAACTGAGCAATCAGGGGAGAAGGGTCTTGGTCAGGGATGTGAACCTGATGGTCCCTCTGGCAGAGCTCCAAAGTTCCTCTGTGGAGATGGGAGAACCTTCCAGAAGGACAACCATCTCTGCAGCACTACACCAATCAGGCCTTTATGGTAAGTAAAAGGCACATGACAGCAAAAAGGCACATGACAGCCCGTTTGGAGTTTGCCAAAAGGCATTTAAAGGTCTCTCAGACCATGATAAACAAGATTCTCTTGTCTGTTGAAACCAAGATTGAACTCATTGGCCTGAATGCCAAGTGCCATGTCTTGAGAAAACCTGGCTCCATCCCTACGGTGAAGCATGGTGGTGGCAGCATCATGCTGTGGGGATGTTTTTTAGCGGCAGGGACTGGGAGACTAGTCAGGATCGACGGAAATATGAACGGATTAAAGTACAGAGAGATCCTTGATGAAAACCTGCTCCAGAGCGCTAAGGACCCCAGGCTGGGGCAAAGGTTCACCTTCCAACACGACAACAACCCTAAGCAAACAGCCAAGACAATGCAGGAGTGGCTTTGGGAGAGCCCGGACTTGAACCTGATCGAACATCTCTGGAGAGACCTGAAAATATCTGTGCAGCAACGGGAGAAAAAAAAACAAATACCGGTGCGCCAAACTTGTAGCGTCACACTGAAGAAGACTCGCGGCTGTAATCAATGCAAATGGTGCTTCAACAATGTTCTGGAACCACCAAAACTCTTCCTAGAGTTAGCTGTCCGGCCAAACTGAGCAATCAGGGGAGAAGGGTCTTGCTTGGTCAGGGATGTGAACCTGATGGTCCCTCTGACAGAGCTCCAAAGTTCCTCTTTGGAGATGGGCAAACCTTCCAGAAGGTCTGAATACTTGTGTAAATGTGAAATGTCCGTTATTTTATTTCTAAGAACCTATTTTTGCTTTGTCATTATGAGGTAATGTGTGTAGATTGATGAGGGGAAGAAACAATTTCATCCTTTTTAGAATGAGGTTGGAACGTGATAAAATGTGGAAAAAGTCAAGGGGTCTGAATACTTTCTGAATGCTGTCTACATACTGTATGCTGCAGTAGAAACAACACGTCATACAGAAAATAAAGCACTTACTTTGATAAGACTGCACACAGGTCCAAACAAGAAAATGACAAGTTGAAACAGCCTATAGATAATTAGCAGGCAGCGTGTGTTGGTTTGAAGGCAGCGTGGGTTAACTTTCCTGTTGTGTAACAATCACGTTTTGGAACAGTGAGTGCATTCTGACATCACATGCATTAAAAAACTCATGCTGGGGCATGATTTATTTGGAACACGCGTGAAAACGTTTAAACTCCGCTGTCAAAAGGGGGGGCTACTAAAATGTTCTGCCCGCGAAGTGGTGGTCCCCCCAACCAAATCTCACTTAGGGCCCCCAAAAGGCTAGGGCCAACCCTGGATCTGGTAATGTACATGTAGATGTTGTTATAGTTATTTTTTATTTATTTAACCTTAATTTAACTAGGCAAGTCAGTTAAGAACAAATTATTTTATTTTGCCCTGGTTCCAAAGGAAAATGCATGCACTTTCAGTTTCAAGGCCGTTAACTGTCCAAAATGTTATTTACCCGTGTTTTATATATATTTCCACACTAAGAGGTTGAAATAATACTGTGAAAATCATGATATGCCTATTTTGTGTAAGACCTGTTTGAAAAGACCACCTGGAATTTCAACCTGTTATGGTGGGATGGAGTTTTGAACTGCCTGATTACATCACCAGGTGGTAAATTAGTTAATAGACCAATAAGAAAGAGAGTTTGTAACGGCTGTTGGAAGGAGAGGACCAAGGTGCAGCGTGGTATGTGTCCATATTTATTTAATGAACACTGAAATCACAAAAATAACAACGCAAACGACCGAAACAGTTCTGGCTGGTGCAGACACACAACAGAAAACATCTACCCACAATTCAAGGGTAGAAACCAGGCTGCCTAAGAATGGTTCTCAATCAGAGACAACGATTGAAAGCTGCCTCTGATTGGTAACCATACCAGGCCAAACACATAGAAATACAAACATAGAACAAAACATAGAATGCCCACCCCAACTCACGCCCTGACCAACCTAAAATAGAGACATAAAAAAAGGAACTAAGGTCAGGCCGGGACAGAGTTCCAATTCTCTCTACCAATAACAGATAGTTTTCAATTTTCCCCTTCCCACTCAGACCACTCCCAGACAGTCCTAATACAATTCTTGCTTGACATATGTCTCTTTGCTAAGAAGCTATTTTTGTTTCTTTTTGACCATTTTAGTTGAAAACAATCACAGTAGTGATTTGATACTGTGATAAAAACTGCTGCATTAGACACAGGTTGAGTTTTGTCCTGGAGGCAGAACTGACCAATTTCACCTTAGACAGGCCAGCTGTAAAGTCAAAATTGCCTATATTGTAAAAATGTATGAAAATAAAACATGCTTTTTGGTCTTCGTTTAAGGTTGGGATTAGGTATTAGGGTGAGCAGTGCGGTTAAGGTTAGGGTTACGGTTAAGGTTAGGTTTAAAATCAGATTTCACGACCACTCTGCAGAGCTGCCTCCAGAACAAGATTCATGATGAAAAACGCTAACCTGATCATTCAACAACATTGCACTCCATTAGTGAAGTCTCCATGGCAAGGTGTCTTTTAAGCAGAGATTTTCGAGAATGGACATGCCACTACGTGCACATACAATTTGGCTCAAGTATGTCATAACATTTCACAAAACAATGTGCATGCCACAAACAAAGTATTGGAATTAAGTTCCACTAAGGTATTCTATGGGACTGGAGAGCTCCACTTTATTCTGCCATATCACCTACTGTATTATCTTAAATCTCTCTCTATATATATTATTTACACCGTGCAGTGAAATGTGTTGTTTACAAGGTCAGCCATAGTAGTACAGCACCCCTGGAGCAAATTAGGGTTAAGTGCCTTGCTCAAGGGCACATCGACACATGACACATTTTTCACCTTGTTGACTCGGGTTACTGGCCCAACGCTCTAACCGCTACACTTCCTGCCGCCATTATGTACAGATGATGCTGTCCCATTTTGAGAAATATCAACAAAGACCTCAGCATACTCAGTGAGCTAAATTAATTCCAGTATTTGTTAAGTTAAGATTTTCTTTTTGAACTTCAATTCATTATGTAATACATGTCAGAAAATTGTACTGTGAATTAGCACACCATTAGAGCGTTGAGAGGTTGAGGTAAAGTTGCATTGTGAGAGACCCTGCCTGTTGATGTCTCTCATTTACAATGGAACTAAATGCCTGGCTGATCTAATACAAATCAATCCCCCCTATATTGATTACTGTATTTGTTATGGTATTCAATCAAGTCTGCAGATATGTGGTTAAATAACTTTTAATGAACAGCGTTTATAAGGGTATCTCCTCTATCCCCCTAGTTACCGCACTTATCCTTACCTTGCAGTGTTGGGTGAGTTATGTCATTTAGAATGTACCCAGGGACACAATCAAAACAACCCATGAATTGACAGATTGCCGTTTCAAAAACAACATTTACTTATCTGGTTCTGAAGGAGGAGTGACTAGCTGGTCCTGAGAACTGCACAATGTACATGATGCGACCTGACCAACCCGACGCCTGAAACAGCAGAGCAGCGAGCGCAGATGCACCGTCAGCCTCCAAACCCAAGCCACAAATGATATCTGGGGCATGGAAAAGATCCTGTGGGCCAGCCGGGCAGAGTAGGGTTGGTGAGAGCAAGAGAGGAGGTTGGTAGTGGTAGTAGCAGAGTCGGATTGGACGGATACGATTTGCATTCCTTCTCCAGGGATGTGATATCAGGACAAGGTCATAGCAAGGCTAATATGCAAGAGACTGGAAGTACTGTAGTAGTACTATTACCCTATGTTAGAACTTCTGTGGCATCTCCTGTGCTCACTGTTTCAGTCAGGGAGATGATATTGTGGGTATCTTCTTCTCATCCCTTCAGTTATAAGTTACTTAACAAATAAAACAAATATAAACTGTCTTGATAGAGGCAGTGATTGAAAAAGTACCCAATTGTCATACTTGAGTAAAACTAAAGACACCTTAATAGAAAATGACTCAAGTAAAAGTGAAAGTATCCCAGTAAAACACTTACTTGAGTAAAAATCCAAAAGTATTTTGTTTCAAATATAGTTAAGTATCAAAATTAAATGTAATTGCTCAAATATACTTAATAAGTACAAAAGGAAAAGTATGAATAATACAAAAATGATTATATTAAGCAAATACTGCTAGCCAGGGGCACACTCCAACATTCAGACATAATTTACAAATGAAGCATGTGTGTTTAGTGAGTCTGCCAGATCGGAGACAGTAGGGTTGACCAGGGATGTTCTCCTGATAAGTGAGTGAATTGGACAATCTTCCTGTCCTGCTAAGCATTCAAAACGAGTACTTTTGTGTGTCAGAGAAAATATATAGAGTAAAAAGTACATTATTTTGTTTAGGAATGTAGTGAAGTTAAAGTAAACGTTATCAAAAATATAAACAGTAAAGTACAGAAAATCTACTTAAGTAGTACTTTAAAGTATTTTTGCTTAAGTACTTTACATCACTGTGTAGGTGCATGGTAACATAACATTCTTCACAGTTTGTTGTCCATAGTCTATCTGGCTGCAGACATACATTGGCCATTGGGTTTAGCTTTAGCCTGTGCTGAAGGAAATACCTAGAACTCCATCATCACCCTACAGCACATTCCAGCTAATTTAAATAGTCTACTCTTTGATCAGAAGTGCTCCGAACCCCAATTCCCAGAAGAAACGGATTGTAATTGCAAAAAAATGTACTTTACTTTTAACTTCAATCATGTCTGAGTATTATAGTCACACTAGGAGTTGAGACCAGGTTGACTTTTTCAAAAGAAAAGGTGAGGCTACACCCGCATTTAGTTCACGGATACCTTTCACGTGATATTTTATATCTCGACACACAAAATATTATTCTCATTCCCAAATGCAAAAGGCATAACAAATGTATGAAAAGCTTCAAGCATCAAATCCAGCTGAAACACAAACAGACCCCACAGAGCCCCAGGACAGCAACACAATTAGACCCGACCAAATCATGAGAAAACAAAAAGATAATTACTTGACACATTGGAAAGAATTAACAAAAAAAATGAATAAGCTTGAATGCTATTTGGCCCTAAACAGAGAGTACCCAGTGGCAGAATACCTTACCACTGTGACTGACCCAAACGTAAGGAAAGCTTTGAATGTGTACAGACTCAGTGAGCATAGCCTTGCTATTGAGAAAGGAAACCGTAGGCAGACCTGGCTCTCAAGAGAAGACAGGCTATGTGTACACTGCCCACAAAATGAGGTGGAAACTGAGCTGCACTTCCTAACCTCCTGCCAAATGTATGACCATATTAGAGACAAATATGTCCCTCAGATTACACAGATCCACAAAGAATTCGAAAACAAACCCGATTTTGATAAACTCCCATATCTACTGGGTGAAATCCCACAGTGTGCCATTACAGCAGCAAGATTTGTGACCTGTTGACACAATAAAAGGGCAACCAGTGAAGAACAAACACCATTCTAAATACAACCCATATTTATGTTGATTTATTTTCCCTTTTGTACGTTAACCATTTGCACATCGTTACAACACTGTATATGTGCATAATATGACATGTGTAATGTCTTTATTCTTTTGGAACTTCTGTGAGTGTAATGTTTACTGTTAATTTTTATTGTTTATTTCACTTTTGTATATTATCTACTTCACTTGCTTTGGCAATGTTACAGTTTTTCTCAATTGCTAAAACACTAAAACCCATTGGCTGAACAAAGTTCTCAGTTGCCTGGACTCATTTAGCTAATTATGCAGTCTGTTGTCAATACCTTAAACCATTTCACATGGTAAAACACAATTTGCAGATCTCACTTAGACTTTTCAGCAAAACGCTAAACACATTCTCATTCTATAAACACATTCTGCACTCTAATGCACATGTCATCCATACTGGTAAACACAAGTGGCAACAATCAAATACAAATAGAGAAAACATGTCATTGATTGAACACAACCACTCAACATTGATTTAACCTGTTTCAAATGATGCGACACAACCAATATAAGCCAGTTCAGAGAGCAAACAGGTTGTTGAAGGTGGAAAGGAGAAAGTCTGAGAATGTATAGAAGAAACACTGTGAGAGGACAAGGATGAGTGCGTATGCGAGGTGGGTGACGAGGAGGAAGAGGAGGGCAAAGAAAGAGGAAGAGGAAGAGGAAGAGGAAGAGGAAGACAAAGAGTGGAAATATTTGATGAAATTCAACCAACAGTTATAGACCATGTTCTTGTCCATGGACTGACAATGAGGGAAGCAGGACTTAGAGTTCAACCCAATTTGAGCCGATTTTCTGTGTCCACCATAGTAAGGACATTCAGAGAAGAGAACAGGTACAGTATACTACTGTATTTTTGTAATTGCAAATTTACTGTACTATACTATATGCAGCTGTTTCAATAGACATTTGTAAAGTTAATCACTGTATGTATTGTACTACATGAATATGTTTTGTAACTGCACAACTACTTTTTGTAGAATTGCAAGGCTGCCACATGCAGGTTGAAGGACAGCTATATTCACACGGGAGCAAGAGGCCGTTATAGTTGGCATGGTCCTTCAAGATAATGCAATACGACTCAGAGAAATCCAGGAACGAGTGATACAAGACAACACACACTTCCAGGGAATCGACAGTGTGAGCATTTCCACAATTGACCGTGTCCTCCATCGTAACAGGATGCGAATGAAACAAGTATACAGAGTACCTTTTGAGCGCAACTCACCAATGGTGAAAGAACTGCGAGCTCAGTATGTGCAAGTAAGTGTATATTCAGAAACATTTACTGTAATCCAGATTGTCTACAGTACTAACACATACTATGTGAATGACATTACTCTTCAGTACATACAATGTATGTGAATCAGAAGCCTAATTGTACTCTACAGTATTGCACTATCTCTGTACGACTTACAAAATCCTACATACAGTACATTGTATTACTACACAGATAATATTGGACTTGGAATCCTTGGACAGACCCCATGAGTTCATCTTTGTCGATGAAGCAGGCTTCAATCTAACAAAGAGGAGAAGGAGAGGCCGAAACATGATTGGACAGCGGGCCATTGTTGAAGTCCCTGGTCAACGAGTTGGCAATGTCACAATCTGTGCTGCTATCAGCAACCATGGTGTTCTACATCACCATGTTACTCTCGGGTCATATAACACCCAGCACCTTCTAAGATTTATTGCCATTCTAAGAGATATTTGATTTGAGCAGCAGGTTCAAGAGCAGCAGGGTCAAGAGCTAAATGAGAATCCCATTCCCACCTATGTGATAGTGTGGGACAATGTCAGTTTCCACTGAGCTGCTCAGGTAAGGGAATGGTTTAACATCAATGGGCAGTTTATGAACTTGTACCTCCCTCCATACTCGCCTTTCCTGAATCCGATTGAGGAGTTTTTCTCCTCTTGGAGATGGAAAGTGTATGATAGACAACCCTACACCAGAGTAAATCTGCTGCAAGCCATGGATTTAGCCTGTGGTGATATAGGTGAGGAATCATGTCAGGGCTGGATACGGCACACAAGAGGCTTCTTCCCCCGTTGCCTCAGGAGGGACAATATTGCTGGTGATGTCGACGAAGTGCACTGGCCTGACCCAGCCCAAAGACAAGAAGAAGCACATTGATCGCATGTTTACTCCTTTGGTTTGTGTCCCTTTTAGTATTGTATACTGTAGTACAGTGCATTGTAGGCTGTATACTGTACAATGGACAAATTGTATGGCCCTGAACATTGTGCTTTCCATTTATTAACAGTACTGACTGCTCAATAGATTTTGACTGGTTGCAGGTTCATATCAACAAAGAACAAGAATTACAGTATCACAGAGACAAAGGACAAGTTTGTGAGATGCAGGGTACAGTATTGTAAAAATAGGGGTACAAGGAGGAGGAAGAACAAAAAAGAAAATTGCAAAGAGCAAAGCAGAGTAGTAATTTCTGATAAATTTTGAGCTACTATGACAGAACATGTTTTCGTTCATTAAAAGACTGATGGAACGATTTTAATATTTTTTTTGATAAAAAATGTACTTCTCCCTGAGAATTGTATGTTTTAAACACTGTGTTTTCTATTTTTCGTTGTATTGTTTACTGACTGCTTGAGAGTGCATATCATCTTGATCACTATGTTTATGATTTGAGAGCAGTGTTTGATTTTGAACACAGGTAAAACTGTTTTGCGAGAGGAGTCAGAGGTTATGTAAATAGTGCTTGAAGATGAGGTTTTGTGTTTAATGTTTTCAGGAAATGGAGTGTTTTAGCAATTGAGAAAAACTGTAAAACGTTTTCCATGCTAATGAAGCCCCTTTATAGAGAGAGAGAGACAGAGAGACAGAGAGAGAGAGAGAGAGAGAGACAGAGAGAGAGAGAGAGAGAGAGAGAGAGAGAGAGAGAGAGAGAGAGAGAGAGAGAGAGAGAGAGAGAGAGAGAGAGAGAGAGAGAGAGAGAGAGAGAGAGAGAGAGAGAGAGAGAGAGAGAGAGAGAGAGAGAGAGAGAGAGAGAGAGAGACAGAGAGAGAGAGACAGAGACAGAGACAGAGACAGAGACAGAGACAGAGAGAGAGAGAGAGAGAGAGAGAGAGAGAGAGAGAGAGAATGAAGTCAGGAGAGGAAAAGGAGAGAGGAGTAAGGTAGGGTAGGTTAGGGTAGGGTAGGGTAGTGTAGGGTAGGGTAGGGTAAGGTAGTGTAGGGTAGGGTGCTAAAAACAAGTTTGAGGGAAAGCTCCTGACTGACCACAATGATTAGGCTAGGTTACAAAACTAATTTCAACTACGTGTGACTGGCGTGTGACTGGCCTCTAGTCCAGCCCTCACGGTCTCTTTATGACCAATCAAATCAAATCAAATTCTATTAGTCACATAAGCCGAATACAGCCTTACAGTCAAATGCTAACTTAAGAGTCCCTAACCAACAATGTAGTTAAAAAATATATGGATAAGGATAAGAAATAAAAGTAAAACACACACACACACACACACACACACACACACACACACACACACACACACACACACACACACACACACACACACACACACACACACCGGTGAAGTACTGTTTTCCTGGTTTCTCTGCCTGGTGTAATGAGAATTGAGGGAGAGCGTTTAAGTTAAGCAGGGTGTGGGAATCAATTGCCCCACTCACCAGACATGCAGGACCAGTGGGTATTGCCTACCAGGATTAGTGTCCATTCTTGTCATAAAGCTGACAAACCCTCCAGCTTATCTCCTTTAAACCAGGTGTTATTAAGAAGCAGGCCAGGAATCTCTCTCGTAATCAAGCCGAGATTAACTGACAACAGTGTCTGAACTGAACTGACTGACAAGTGTAACTGTAACCCTGTAAAGGGCCTTTCTCTGAAATGGGATACAAGTGGACATCTGTATTGAGATTCTTTCAATATTCAGGAATAATTGTGTCATTCATTGTAAAAAAGCCCACAGTACTTTACCATGTATCAAATCAAATCAAATGTCATTTATCACATGTGCCGAATTCAATGCTTATTCATAAGCCCTTAACCAACAACGCAATTCAAAAAATTGAGTTAAGACAGGTGGCCATTTGCTTAATTGTTCAGCAGTCTTATGGCTTGGGGGTAGAAGCTGTTAGGTACCGCTTGCCATGCGGTAGCAGAGAGAAAATTCTATGACTTTGGTGACTGGAGTCTGACAATTTTTTGTGCCTTCCTCTGACACCACCTTGTAAATAGGTCCTGGATGGCAGGAATCTTGGCCCCAGTGATGTACTGGGCAGGTTAAATGGTTATGGGAAGGGTTAGCTAACATGCTAAGTAGTTACACAGTAGATAAAAAGTAGTAAGTTGCTAATTAGCTAAGTTTTACATGATAAGATTCGAACACACAACCTTTGAGTTCCTAGACATTCTAGTTTTACACCCACCCATCCACCCCGACCATATACCCTATTTTTGATTTAGCCTTAGATAACCTTCTGTCTTATGTAACCATACCTAACGTAACATATCATACTAATTTTAGTGTCCAGGATTTACGTTTACTATGTTAGTCTATGAGACCAGGCTGCTTTGAGAGCGAAAACCTGTTTAAAAAAATTAAATCAGAAACCTGTAAATTTCTAACTCAGATGACATCCTAATATATCTGTTTCAGTAGTAGGCCTACTATTAACCTACTTGTACAGTACAGCTTGGGTTGGCCTGACTGTGAAAGACCAATATGGGATTCATCATTTTAGGTATGTCACTGTTTCTCATAGAATTTTTCACACAGGGCGCCTTTAATCCTTGGCCGGGCGGGGCCATTGGGGATTTTTTTTGCTAAATTAGAGTGTAACTACTTCTCCAGGCACCACTACACCACTGCCTTGAGCCTCACAGTAATCTATGCCATTACTCAGGTGAACACAACACAAATGATCTCTATGACATTGGCAACCCTTCAGTAACAGTAACTAACTACACAATGATTTATGAAGCACATCGACATACAGTAGGCCTCTATATCACATGGTTGATGTGGAATGTTCTTCAGCATGATGCGGATCTTTGGTAATTCTTTTCTCAGTCCTTCTTATCCACTATTTGTGAGCTCGCAGAACTGGCCATTCGGTAAACAGAAACTTGGCAGAAGGTTGGCTGTTCCTGGCACTCGTGTTGATGTTGCTATGATCTTTGTGATGAATGGGGATTTATTGTTTAATTTTGGGGATGAATAGACTTCATCCCTGGATCTGGCGTTAGTTCTCCCCAGGTGTAGGGTATGTTAAGAAAGCTGGATCCTTCCCAAGTCCAGATCCATATCTATTTTTTACTCCTTGATCCATAAATTAACTAAATGAACACAGAAATGATCTCAATGTGTCTGAAAATCATCAAATGGATTGATTATATGTTTAATTTATGGCCATCAAAGTCTCTATTATGGAACCGAATACTGTAGATTAGAAAAGTAGTATCAGAACAGAACCAGCATAGACAATCTTTTCCTAACCATGCTTGCCAAAATCCTGTTGGTTTATGGCTTTGAGTATAAATTTGTGCTTACTGATTAAAAGGTTACATCTTCAGCTCTTGAAATATTAGCCTAAAGAAATATGCTTTTCACATGCAGTTGTTAACTATAAATTAACCTATGTTCTTACTTAGTTCAAATAAACACAGAAAAGGATATCTCAAAAAGGATAGGCACATACACTGATCTTTAACTTAGTTGAACCAAAAATAGTTGAACCAAAAATAATTAATAATGGTTAGACTTTCTGGGATATATGATGTTTTTATTGTACATACCCAGGCCAGGTGCAGGCTTCTTCTGCAGGTAATCGAAATAGTGTTTGTCTCCACAATTATTTTTGTCCATATGTCTTCTTGACAGATTTTCTCAGCGCCAGAACGTTTTTGTATGAGCATAGTGTCAATTTAGTCACTGCTACACAGGATTGGATTGTATTGTAGAAATACAAGAGATTATTTAGTCACTGCTACACAGGATAATGTATTGTAGAAATACAAGAGATTATTTAGTGAAAAATAAGTAATGCACAAACTTTCCCAAGCCAAGTCATTTAGAAGTGTAGGTTACATGCAACAACTGCACAACCCCTACTAACCCCTAAAGGCTAACATTCCAGAAATGAATTGTCATGTCATTGACCAATTGGCAGTACAGAAAGGGGACATACTGTAGCAGGCTGACACCTCTGCTCAGCTGATCTCAGTTAGCCTGGTGCAAAACTACTGCTGGATACTTACCAACGAAGAAAGACAGCTCATAAATGTCAATCAGCTGTTGTTGACTTCACTAGCCTAAAGTACCAGTCAAAAGTTTGGACACTACTCATTCAATGTTTTTTCTTTATTTCTTACTATTTTCTACATTGTAGAATAATAGTGAAGACATCAAAACTATAAAATAACACATATGGAATCCCTGTAGTAACCATAAAAGTGTTAAACAAATCAAAATATATTTTAGATTTTAGATTCAGCAAAGTAGCCACCCTTTTGCCTTGATGACAGCTTTGCACACTCTTGGCATTCTCTCAACCGGCTTCACCTGGAATGCTTTTCCAACAGTCTTGAAGGAGTTCCCATCTATTCTGAGCACTTGTTGGCTGCGATAGTCCCAATAAGAGCAAATTAGATGGGAAAGCGTATCGCTGCGGAATGCTGTGGTAGCCATGCTGGTTAAGTGTGCCTTGAATTCTAAATAAATCCCAGACAGTGTCACCAGCAAAGCACCCCCACATAATCACACCTCCTCCTCCATGCTTCACGGTGGGAACCACACATGCAGAGATCAACCGTTCACTTACTCTGCGTCTCACAAAGACATGGCAGTTGGAACCAAAAATCTCAAATTTAGAGTCATCAGACCTAAGGACAGATTTCCACCGGTCTAATGTCCATTGCTTGTGTTTCTTGACCCAAGAAGGTCTCTTCTTCTTATTGGTGTCTTTGCAGGAATTTGACCATGAAGGCCTGATTCACGCACAGTTGATGTTGAGATGTGTCTGTTTATCAGGTATGAAGGTAAGACCCAGATGCAGACCATGTCGAATAATCAATAGTTTAATATTCCAACAGGGGCAGGCAATAGACAGGTCAAGGCAGGCAGGGGTCAGTAAACCAGAGGTCGGGAAATGGTACTGGGCGGCAGGCAGTCTCAGGGTCAGGGTAAGGCAGAGGTCGGTAATCCAGAGGTGGGAAAAGGTGCAGTTCGGCAGGCAGGCTCAGAGTCAGGGGCAGGCAGAGTGGTCGGCAGGCAGACTCGGAGTCAGGACAAGCAAGGGTCAAAACCAGGAGGGCGAGAAAAGAGAGACTTGAAAAAGCAGGAGCTGAGGAAATAAGAGACAAAGGGCTGTGAGACATGGGTTTGACTCTGGACACATGAAAGGTGGGATTTATAAGTACGGGGCAACAGAATATGAACAGCAGAGGGGCTAATGATCTTGGAGATGGGGAATGGGCCGATAAACTGGGGGGAGAGTTTGCGGAATTCCATCTGGAGGGGCAGATCCCAGGTGGACAGCCTTACCTTCTTCCCGAGACGATACCAGGGAGCTGGGCTCTGATGGCGATCCGCTTGTCATCGATACCTGGAGGTGGTCTTGAGGAGGGGCTGATACCCCAGGGAACACTCAAACGGTGATAGGCCCGTGGCCGAGCAGGGAAGGGTGTTGAGGATGTATTCCACCCACACCAGCTGCTGGCTCCAGGTGGTGGGGTTGGCGGAGATCAGGCAGTGCAGGGTGGTCTCGAGGTCCTGGTTGGCTCGCTCGGACTGGCCGTTAGACTGGGATGGGAACCCGGAGGACAGGCTGGCCGATGACCCAATGAGGGTGCAGAACGCCTTCCAGAACCGGGCCGAGAACTCAGGACCGCGGTCGGAGACCAAGTCCATGGGCAGACCATGGATCCGGAAGACGTGATGCACCATGAGCTGGGTCGTCTCCTTGGCAGAGGGTAACTTGGGGACAGGAATGAAGTGGACGGCCTTGGAAAAGAGATCCACCATGGTCAGGATGGCGGTACTGCCATCAAAGGGGGGGAACCCTGTGACAAAGTCTAGGGAGATATGAGACCAAGCGCAATGAGGGATGGACAAAGGTTGGAGGAGGCCAGTCTGAGCTTGACGATGGGTCTTGTTCTGTGCACAGACCGTGAAGCCGCCGACAAAGACAACGAGTCCGGCGGGAGCCCGGGTGGCAGGCAAGCCTTGAGGAATGGGCCCACTCCCCAGGGTTCGGCTGGGACCGCTGCGCCTCCGAACCTGTTTCCCAATACCCCAGCTGAGTGACGTTGCCAAGCACGAGGTGGGAAGGATGGTCTCGGGCTCCTGGGTGGTAGCCAATAAATCCATTAGCTAAGGAGTCCCTAATGTATTCATCCATAGCGTTGTTTTCACGTCCCGACCGAGAGTACAGGCGCTCCCAGGAGCGGCGTGGTGCTAGGGAGAATGTCAATCCCTCAGTCATAGGAGTGGTGCGGCAGAAGGGAAGTGGCCCGGGACTTTCTGAACTCCTCCCGGAGATCCTGGTACTCCGCGGGAATGGAGGAGAGATCCGTAACCACCTCCAAGGACCAGGAAGACCTTAGACAATGGCCGTGGCAGAACGGACTCCAGCTCATGATGGCACCTGTAGACCATTTGATGAGTGGGTTGTATCGCTGGAGCCAGGAGAATCCCAAAACCACAGGGATCTGGGGAGGACTTGATGAGCAGGTCTCGCTATGATTCCCTGACACCCGTAGGTTGATGAGAGTGGTGTTATGGGTGACCCGACCTGTAGAGTCTCCGTCCAACACTCTAACATCCACAGGAATGTAGAGGGGCTGAGTGGGGATGTTCAGCTCGGAAGCCAGTGTGGCATCCAAAAAGCTCTCATTGGCCCCAGAGTCAATGAGGACTCAGAGAGATTTGGACTGGTTTCCTCACAGCAGAATGACATGACAAGGAGTGCGAGTAAGGGAAGCAGAAAAGTTCCCTATATGGCCCACCAGAGTACTCGCTCCTACCGGTGAGCCTGGTCTTTTACTGGGCAAGAGGACGCAAAATGACCAAAAGTCCCGCAATACTGACAGCTCATTGTGCTGATCCAGTGTTTCCATTCCGCTGGCGGAAGCCCAGCCATGCCTAGTTGCATAGGCTCGGAAACAGTGCCTCGGCCCTCCTCGGTGAATCTTGAGGAAGGTCGGGAAATCTAAGGTGCTCTCGGTCACAGGACCGTCGGGGACTTCCGGAATGACTCGGAGGCGAGGTGGAATCCCTGGACGTGTGAGTGAAATCGAATTTCCTCTCCATCCGTCGTTCCCGCTATCGCACATCGATGAGGATGGTCAAAGTGATAAGGAAGTCAAAATCTGTGGAACTCTCGAGCTCGTCCTTAACCTTTCCCCCGAGACGCTGTGCAGGAACATATCAAACAGTGCTTCCGGGTTACACTCACTCTCCGCTGCCAACGTACAGAAATCCATCGCATAGTCCGCCACAGTGAGGGCGTCTTTCCGGGGGGATTTGCTTCCGGGCAGCTTCTCTCCTGGAGAACGGGATACCAAAGAACTTCCTCACCTCTCCCACGAACCCCTCCAGGCTCGCGCAAATGGCTGGCTGCTGTTCCCATACGGCGGTAGCCCAGGAGAGAGCCCTTCCAGACATCAGCATGATGAGGTAGGCTATTTTGGATCGATCCAAGGGGAAGGAGGAGGGCTGAAGGTCGAAAATGAGGGCACACTGAGCTAAAAATGCCTGACAGGTGCTCGCCTCTCCATCTGCTAACCGCAGAGTTGCTGAGGGGCGGTGGGGTTACCACCATGGCAGGCTGCCCCCCAGACGACATGCGGAATTGCTCCAGCAGCATGTCCAATGCCAGGTCATGGTGCTCAGCCAACGTTTGGACCCCCTCTATCAGCCAATGAAGAATTCCTTGTGCCTACCAATTGAGGAGATGGTGTTGCACAGCTGGTCCGGGTCTGTTTGGTCAGTCATGGCCAGTTCATACTATCAGGTATGAAGGTAAGACCAAGATGCAGACCACGTAGAATAAACAAACGTTTAATATTCCATCAGGGACAGGCAATAGACAGGCAGGGGTCAGTAAACGAGGTGGGGCAACGGTACTGGGCGGCAGGCAGGCTCAGTGTCAGGGGCAGGCAGAGTGGTCAGGCAGGCGCATTAAGAAGGAAAGAAATTCCACAAATTAACTTTGAACAGGGCACACCTGTTAATTGAAATGCATTCAAGGTGACTACCTCATGAAGGTTGAGAGAATGACAAGAGTGTGCAAAGCTGTCAAGGCAAAGGGTGGCTACTTTGAAGAATCTGAAATATATTTGATGTGTGTTATTTCATACTTTTGATGTCTTCACTATTATTCTACAATGATATATATATAACATGTTTTGATGTATATGATGTATATATGTTCTTGACAAATTAGTCCATAATAATATTATTTTTGGCCTATAACAAAAACTTTTAACAGGTCTATATGATCAATCTGTCAAGGTAGGCTGTGAGTGTGTGTGACAACATCAGTTTGACAACATCAGTGATACTTAAAATATTGAAAGTCATTTATAATCTGTAACAAACAGGTTCACAATGCAAGCTCTCTCTCTCTCTCTCTCTCTCTCTCTCTCTCTCTCTCTCTCTCTCTCTCTCTCTCTCTCTCTCTCTCTCTCTCTCTCTCTCTCTCTCTCTCTCTCATACACACACACACACACACACACACACACACACACACACACACACACACACACACACACACACACACACACACACACACACACACACACACACACACACACACACACACACACACACACACACATCCACTCCCTTTCCCTCACTCAGATTTGCTCTCCGCTAATGGGAGGAGCGCAAATGTCCTCTCTCTATAAGAAGTGCCGAACGTACAACAAGGGATTTTATACAGCTACTCAGGAGAAACGAAATGATCTGCCCTGGAGCCGCAGCAAAATGCTGGATGGACACCTACTCCTGGGATGGTTATCGTTCACAGTTATAGTGTACCTTTTCAATTTGCCCGGACCGACAACAGCTTATTTCGGGTAGGCACTGTATCCATCCACATGTTCATGACACTGTCATTGATTAGAGTTTATTACGAGATATCATGCGCTCTTAGAGCAACTTTGATAGAGCGGATAAATTGCTTTACTTATATTAGCATACGGTTCATTCAATTGTTTCAACTTTCGTATCGCGTAAATATGGCATAAAAATGGCACTCTCATTCATCCCTGTTGATGTGTCCTCTAATAATATCAAACGTGGTGCAAATGAATAGGTTAGGCTACTTAATGCATGGTGTCCTTGTAGCTATATTGTGATATATTTCAAGTATCCGCAACATTGTTGCACAGAACTGTCAGCTCAGAGACACCTGGGTAGCGGAGTAGGCTGTCACTGCGGGTGGTGAGAGCAGGTAGATGTGAGATTAATTAGTCGGCATTGCAGTGGGTTTACAGACCTGTGTAATAGCTCAATCTACCGAAGGTTTTGGGGTGGGTAATATGCTGTAACATATATATTTTTAAGGGGAGTAGGAGTTGGGATTATCTACAGTAAAATAACCATAATCAGCTGTCTCTGGGCAGGTTTAGACACACAGCATGTATTTGCCTAACACATTCACATGGATCTAATAGGGCTAGTTTTGACAAGTGTTGTTCAACAGAAAGTTGATCCCAAAAGCTACTAGTCTTCTGACAGGTATCCTACGCTAAGCCATTGATAGGCCTATCAGGCATATTTGAATGAAAAGTAGCAGAGTAGTGTGATTATTTTGTTGAAGTCGGCTCTGAAAACAGACATGGGGCGAAAGGTGAGTGAAGGCTTCAGTCGCGACAGCTGGTTACAATAAAGCAATGCGGCTCACTTAACCGGTGTCTGAAACGTTTGTTCAGCTTGCATAGAAAACACCCCGTCTAGCATAAACATCGATATAGAGAAAATTCTGGCATATGGTTCGCGCTCCCACTAAATGTAGAAACAGTTTGAAAGAATGTATCCAGCATTTACAGTTCGTTGCCCAATCTCATGAGATACTATTATATCAAGGACAGTATATATATATTTTTTAATTTAATGAACAATTAAACACGTTATTCCCAGGGAACGCCTTCGTTTTTAAGGTGTACCCTGCTATGACCACCTCAATATATCGAGTCTACTGGCAGCCTTTGTCTTTTCTGATGAATTTCATTAATTAGGATTCAGACTTCCTTGGAAGACCATTAACCTATAGATAGCAAGAAAATAAATGCAATATCACCTTCAAATCTCTTGTGTGAAGGATACAAGTAGCCTACAGCAGGCATGTTGTAGCTTGGATATGTTATAACACAAAGTTCCTCCCCAGTTGGTGGTTTATATATCACTAATCTATTCTCAGTGGCACCTGCAACCTTACAGCAACTATGAGATTACAGCAACTATGAGAGTTCAGTCAGAATCGTATTTTATTTTTAGGGATCATTAATTCTACCATGAACACCATATCATTCCAATCACATTCTGTCTAAAATATACAAACAATAGATTGTTGATGACAGAAGTAATCACCACCACCTTGTGTTGCAAACAATAGATCTCATGAAGTTGATTTGAGTCATTCACACTAACAAATGTGAACTCCTGGCAGCACTGAAATATTTAGGTTGGTTTAATTGTATTTTAATTGAACCTTTATTTAACTGGGATTTATAACCTGTATTTAACAAATTGTGGAGTGATTAGAGTGAGTGATAACACCAGCAGTATAGTTCCAGGGGTATCAAATAAATATATATGTTTTATTGTCATATACAGAAGATAGGTAGAGTGAAATGTGTTATTTTACAGGGTCAGCGACAGTACGGCACCCCTGAAATAAATGAGGGTCAAGTGCCTTGCTCAAGAGCACATCAATAGGTTCTTCATCTTGTCGGCTTGGGTATTCGAACCAGCGACATTTCGGTTACTGGCCCAATGCTCTAACCACTAGGCTACCTTCCGCATATATACGATAAGGGCATTGTTTAGCTGTGAACCAGTGGGGGGACACAGGGATGGGAGGGGCCCTCCAGGACCCGTTGGACATTATGAAGCTGTAAACTGGTTTGTTATGCCTCAGGGGCTGCTGAGTTGGGTCTAACCTTCTCTCAGATCTCATATAAGGAAACCAATAAATTAGGAAGGACCGGACAAAGCGGACTAGGGTGGAAGGAAGGAATAGCGCTGTTTGGAAATAATTACTTTTTGGATCACGATCATGGTTTGCATTGCCAGAGGTTGTGTGATATGATAGGAGTGTCCGTTTAGGTCTAATGTGTCACTCCTGAAAAGGTTATGTCCCCTGACCGGTGCAGTATGTTGATAGAGGAAGTTACTATCACCATAAATCCTACATGTAATTACAGATAATAAACATAAGTAACCCCTAATGTTAGGGTAACTGTCATTGCTTAGTGTTCTTACTGTAAAGTTTAGACCTATGCTAGTTCGGTCTGGACTGTTATGCTGTCTTGAAAATTATACATGTGAGAGTTGTTCAGCAGCCCGGTGGTATAGAAACCACATCATCGCTAAAAGTCACATGTGTATCAAGTGAGCTTTTGAGGTATAGAGACATAGTGGTAGATCATAACCATCCAACAACATAACCATTGGCCCTCAATAACTAACCAGTTGCATGTAATACGATTGAAGCGCAAAGGGTCCTTTGGTGTGAGGATGTGATGACACTATGAATGAGATGAGTGTCAGTGAATGAATTATCCCTTTAAACCAGAGAACATGAGACAAACAGATGACATAGGTGCCATAGATACACAGAAAATGTTTCTGATACTGCCGCAAAGCCAAACCGACTACCCAGAAACCGGACACCACTGACACTTAGTGCAACACACATGCCCACTTGCCTGCACGCACAAACGCACACACACACAGCAAAACACACACACACACACACACACACACACACACACACACACACACACACACACACACACACACACACACACACACACACACACACACACACACACACACACACACACACACACACACACACACACACACACACACACACACACACACACACACACACACACACAGCAACAACACACACCCAAGAGTCCACTGTTCCCAAGTCCCTTATCCTCTCCAGGCATCATCTCAGAGGGGAGCACGTCTGCCCCCTACTGAGACCAATACCAACTTCCTACAGTGAGAAAAGCCTGTTCTGATCAGTCCGCTGGCCTCCTTCCCTGCCTGGTTACCTATGACAGACAGACAGACAGACAGACAGACAGACAGACAGACAGACAGACAGACAGACAGACAGACAGACAGACAGACAGACAGACAGACAGACAGACAGACAGACAGACAGACAGACAGACAGATACTGTACCTGGGCTGTCTGACTTTGAGTGGAGTATACATACTAACACACACTTGTTCAAATAATTATCTGCCATGAGCACGAGGACAGCACATCCTCCGGCCTTCTTCCTGGGTACTGATTTACTGAAAATAGATGGTCGATGTTGCATACCCAATTTCCCGAGTGTGGTGGTAAGTGTAAAGTAAACACACCGTCTCTGAAGGTGGGGTGGGATTCCTAGCGTGGTCAAGCACCCACTCAAATTGTCATCCTTTACCACAAGAATGTGAGCACTCATTTACTTTCCCCTGTTGAGCCTGTTGTGGCAGGTGCTGCTTCTCCCTCACAGCCCAGTATCATTAGGCTTACCATTGGGGAAGTTAGCTGCAGTTTCATTCTCATGCTTAGACAATACTGTACCTTGATGGAATATTCTTTGTTGGGTTGTATTTTCGAGAAGTGAAGGGAGTGAGATTGTTAACTTAGTTGACCCCAGCTGAAGAGTTCACCTTGAGGAGTTTCAGCAGAATGCTGTTAAACAAGCTAACTTCATTCATTTAAATGCTACTTTTGGCCCATGGAAAGGCCTTTTGTGGTCTTGTAAACTGCATTCAATGCAAGCCTTTAACTGACTCAAACAGACATTTGTTTTTATTTAGTTTACTTGCTGCGGCATATACAGGAATCATACCCACAGCTACGCTACGTATGGTGAATTACCAATCACTAAGGCAGGGGTTCCCAACATAGGGGGTGCGGGCGCCAATGTTTCGTGGGGGGGGTGCTTTCCTTGATTTGAGGATTAAATGTATTTTTAAATGTAATTATTTTTACAATTCACAATTGTTTATACCAATATAAAATGATGCATTAATCCACAATGCTTTAGGCTAGAAACAAACAGTAAAATGCCAGAGGAAGACGTGACTCTGATGCACATGGGAATATCTTTGATTTGTCTCTATGGCATTCAGAAGCTGAGCTACGACCTTCTAAAGTCGAGGAGTCAAAGAAATTGATATTTTCTTGGAAAGTGATCTTATACAATGTGTGACTGTCACTATCAATTGATCTAATCACTTTCTGTATAAGATAATATGTATAATTAAATTGAGGGTTCATATAAATTATAAAACATATTTGGTAGCGGAATAATTGGTGTCAACTATTTTCCTTATTCATGATAATTATGATTATCTATATATATTTTTTTATTTATTTAACCTTTAGTTAACTAGGCAAGTCAATTAAGAACAAATTCTTATTTACAATGACTGCCTACTCTGGCCAAACCCTAACCCGGACGACGCTGGGCCAATTGTCCACCGCCCTATGGGACTCCCAATCACGGGCGGTTGTGATACAGCCAGGAATCAAATCAGGGTCTGTAGTGCTCTCTCTAGCACAGAGATGCAGTGCCTTAGACTGCTACACTACTCGGGAGCCCTAAATGATTATGATTATTATTATTATTATTATCATGAAATAGCCTACTTAAAATGTGTCATGAGTCTTGTTAAACTACTGTATATATGTAGAATTGCAGGATATTATCTTCAAAACAAAATGTTTCTAAGTTCCTCAAATGAATCAAATTATACTGGTATTGTATTAGTGTGTTTGGGTGACATTTTTTAAATGTGAAAAAGGGGGCCCTGAGGAAAAAGGGTTGGGAACCCCTGCACTAAGGCATCACAATGAGTGTTAATAGGGTTGTTTATTGCTTCGACAGCCTTATGTTCCCTGCCCTCAGTTCCAGCTCCCAAAGGTCATTGTTTTCAGCCACATTATTAAGAGGAAGTCGCAATATGCCTAAAACAACGTAACAAAGCAGATTCATTTGTAGCCTTCAATATACTCACTGTGCTGCTTCTCCACTGTCTCCAGCGTTAATGTTTAGGCTTTAGCTTAGCGTCCTAACACTGTTGTGGTGGGCGGAAGACCAGGTTCAAACTCCATTTGGTGTGCTTTCAGTGTTGTATGGAGATGAAACAAGAGGTTATAGGCTGCTCAACAGCCAGTCTCCATGTAAACACTTCCCCCTGCTCCCCTCATGTGCGTGCTGCTGCTGGTATACCAGTGGTTTGTGTAAAGATGCAGGGTGATTACCAGTCAATAAGGGTGACTGTGGGCTCAGGGCTGGCGTTGCCGTGGGGCTATGCTGGCAGACAGTGGTGGTGGGCTTCTCATTACAGAAGCCTTAAGCACTGATTAGCCCTGACACTAGGCTAGCTCACAGGCAGGGCGCAGGCAGAGTGGGAAGCGTTCCCTGCCTGGGATAGAGGGATTTCCCAACTTCAGAGGATATCCTGTGGCTGCAGCCACACCTCAAAGGGTATCACTTTACCGTGAGCCAAGAAGATAGGATTCTCTTTTAGCGCTGGCTGCTTGGGGTTAGCTGTGATCACATGGAGTCTGGCTAGTGGTGAGATCACACCACACAAACCTGCTGGAGGCTTAGATTAAACACCCATATGCCCTTTGTGAATACAGAACGAGAGAGAGAGAGCTTTGTTATCTTTGTGTTTTTGTCCATCCTGGTATGTTTGGCACAGTACTGTTTCAAGCTTGTCTTATGAGTAAGAGTTTGCACTGCGTAGAGTTAGGTCTATGTCCTCCCACGAAGCATCTGGTGAAAGGGGTGCTATGCCCATAGCCACCACAGGGGGGAGCAGCCTCTTTCTGGAGCCCAGGATAGGTCTCATTCAAAACCTTTTAACCCCATTGTGTAACCTTAGGAGAGTTGGAAATGAGATGTGAAAACAGCCAAATCTAAAAGCACCGGACACTGCTTAAGTACAAATTCAGGAAAAACATTTGTTGTGGTCAAAATAAATGTAAAGTACAAAATGCTGACTTGGATCCACTTGCATGTCCAATGTCACTCAACTCAGCCCACTCACAGCAGGGCCTTGCTGTATTGTTCTGTAGAAATAAGAATTCATTCCACTTAATTTCTCCTTGAATAGCAGGTTAAGGCAGTCTCTCATGGAAATGGTCCCTCTACCAAATGTTGCCTGTTGGAGTGAGATTAGTTATATTTTTGAGTTGAATCATTTGGAGGTTTGCGTACTCACACACACCTTTGTTGTGAAGGTTTTAGTTGATGATGTCTGCAGTGGCCTGGGTAGTGGATAATCTGGATACACTCTGTACAGTATAATGATATGGTTTTAGTGTATATGTTGAAGATTACATGGCATTATTGCATTTGGGAAGGTCTTTAAAATATGTGTTGGCCCACTCACATCCGAAGGGCTTAAGGTTCTGGTATCGTCAGCATGCCGAGACCGACCACAGTTAAGAAATATTGTCTTTTAAAAGGAGGGAGTGGCTCCTGCTCCTATCCAGCCTTTACCAGTCAGCTGTGTACTTCATGGCTGGTAGTTCGCAGATATGGAACGGAAAATAATTCTCATTGGTAACAGAAGGTATAGAGTTAGACACATGATGTTCTTTACAGATGGGGCTCGGGACATAGCCTCGACAAGGGAAATTTGCAAAACAGGAAAACCAATATAGAATCATGATGCTTTTAGTGGTCTGGGATTGATGATCTGACGTTAATTAGCAGGATTGCCATGTCATATGTTTTCCGTCCTTAACCACAGGCCAATTTCCTCTTTTACCCAAGTCTGTGGGAGAACGCCTGTGTGTCTGTGTGTCTGTGTGTGTGTGTGTGTGTGTGTGTGTGTGTGTGTGTGTGTGTGTGTGTGTGTGTGTGTGTGTGTGTGTGTGTGTGTGTGTGTGTGTGTGTGTGTGTGTGTGTGCGCGTGTGCGTGTGTGTGGCCCTTGTCTCCAGCCAGGATGAGCCAGATTGACAAATGCTTGCTTTGGATTCTGGCTTCGAAAAGTCATCTGTTCTACTCTTCTTACCTCATTTTCAGGTCGTAATGGGTTCAAGGAGGTCGTATGCAGTTACATGTAGTCTTGCCATACAGGCAGGGAGCACAAAGCAGCACGTTATCCCATGTTGTCTCTGATCCATAGCTGGAATTCAAATACCTTGAGAAATGAATCTACATGTAGAATCTAGAGTTAAGGTCTCGGAATGTTTAGCAAAAACCAAAGTCAGAATCATGAAGTAAATTCATATTTTATTGGGTGATAAATTCTCAGTGTATGTTGATTCTTACCCATATGGAACACCATATGAATCTCATTATGACTAGATTGAATCCAGGTGGATGTACTTAATGTAAAGTGAGCCAAAATTACATCTCTTCAGTTGTAACTAAGAGTTAGTACCTTGATGTTATAACCAGTGTGTAGCTACAGGACGGTAGTTTATCACCTTCATTCATTCATGTTTCTACTTAGGACTGCAGTGCAAACAATATACTGTACCACTACCACTCTTACTGGCTTTACAGCTTGAGTATTGAATTTAGCTTCTGCTGGCTTTCCTGTAATTCTATTTGAATTCCCTGATCGAGAGAGAAGAAAGGAAACCTTGCAATCTCTCAGTAGAAACTGTAAATAACCGTTAATAATGACTAAACTTAGCCAGTCTTTCAGCTGCTAATGCATGGTTGAAAACAGCTACTGTTTTTCTGATAGTGGTTTGACTTTACATGCTTGGATACCCCTTGGAAGTGAAATGCCCACTGTACAGTAAGAGTAAAAGAGTAAATGTGTGTGTTACAAATCTAAAATCTGCATAACCAATTAACTATATGTACAGAGTATTATCAAAAAGTACACTTTTAATATACAACAGGTTCACTTTCTTTCTTACCAAATACTGGTGGTCTGATTCTCGTGTGAGCGTGTGTGTGTGAATGGCGTGTGAATGGTGTGTGAATGTGGTGGGTGTGTATGAATGTGTGCCGTGGCTGAACGTGTTAGGTGTGCCGGTCAGTCGGTGTGCTGGTACAGGGGTGCTCTGCGCTGCTCTGTGCCATGGCGTTTGCTACAACAGGGGAGTCATGTGGACACTGTTGTGGCGAGCCCAATCTGTGCCAGTCACACAGTGACTACAACTGAGCCGCTGACCCTAGGAGCCTTGAGTTCTCACACTGCAGTTAAACCTCTTACCAAACTCCATGGTCTCATTCCCCAACCAACCCCGTACTGTATGCATACAGTACAGACCGCTCCACGGCTACAGAGCCAATAGTTCAGATCAGAGTAGCATTTGGAATAAAAGATTGGGAAATAAGAATCTGCTGATGTATTTCATTTTCTAGATGAAAGACGATAGTTTAGTTGATAATGACTCTGGTAGAGGGTGTGTCCTGACTGCTGTACAGTAGGGCTGGAAGGACAGAGCAGAGCTATGTCCTGTTGAGAATGGAGATGCATGTCCTCCTTTTGACAGACTTAAAGACACTGTTTCCATTTCACTTGGAATTCATGCCAGATATGGGGGAAAGAGTAAAAGGTTATTGAGGAGGTAAAGCTAAGATCGGCCATTGGTTGAGAGAGGACTGAGTCATATGGCTATTGCTTCTTAAGGCCTGAGAGTGATACTGTACAGTTACATGACACATAACACAACCTCTCTGTGCCAAAACAGACCCATATAACTTTACATTTTAGTAAGTCATTATCGTTTGAAAAATGAACCTTCCCTGAATGGGGAAGATATGATGCCTAGTCTGTTAACACTACAAAGTCTTGTTCACTAAGTCTTAGAGGGGGGTGAGGGAGGGAAGTCCCCTATCTTCAACAGCTGACCTATACAGGATGTGACCAAGCATGATGTCATCTCTGTCCCTCTAGTCACCTTCCCAAATGGGACATATCAGAACTGTGACTCAACTTGGGCATTATGATGCAAAGTACGATGACAACAATTACAAAGTAATGTTCATTGGTGGACTTGGTAAAGTTGTTATGAACCATGCGTAGGTCATCTACACCAGTACAGATCAAATGTGGACCTAAACATTTTCAATAACTTGGATACCACAGTCGGAATGTTGTTTTTTCTCTCTTTCACTTGAGCTTCTGTTCAGTCAGTAGTAGTACACAGCCTAGGCAGCAGCCTTGGATTCAGACCAGGCCAGAGGGAGAATACCACACTGACATCCCTACTACCTCTGGCAGGGCCTGGCCCATGAGACACCAGGTGGGACGATGGCTTGTGCCCTCCAGAGGTCACACCTAGCCCAAATTTTCTTTCAAACTTGTTATCTTTACAATAGCCTGGCTACCACCATAGGGTTAGATCACATTTATACTTTTCTGAGTTGAGCATGGTAGTTTGTCCCTAACAGACAGGGGATGAGGTGAACTACTCCAGGGCTTGTATCTACAAAGAGTCTTGGAGGTCTTAGTGCTGATATAGGATTATATGGACCCGGGGCTGCTTTTTTAATATGGAACCTGGTTCTGTCTGCTTGCCTTGCTCACTTTTCACATGTCTGTCTGTCTGTCTGTCTGTCTGTCTGTCTGTCTGTCTGTCTGTCTGTCTGTCTGTCTGTCTGTCTGTCTGTCTGTCTGTCTGTCTGTCTGTCTGTCTGTCTGTGTCTGGTTGGATGCCATTGTTTTGGGTTACCTTTCGTAAGACAGCTGGGTGGTTTGTTTTCTCTGGGAACAGGCTTTGTTTTGAGCCAGCAGCTGGAGGGATTGGCATTCGTTTAGAGTAAATTGGCCTTTGGGGGTAGGTAGGGGTGAGGAGGGTGAGAGGAACGGGGAGAGCAGACCCGTGAGAGGGGGATGGAAGGATAGGAGAGGGAAAGCAGAGAGAGAGAGGCAGCGGGAAAGGGGGGTAGGGGGGTAGTGAGGGAGAGGGGATACAGGGAAGGGCAGAGGGGAGACAGGGAGAGAGAAATTGAAGACAGGGATGGAGAGAGGGGAGACAGGGAGAGAGGGAAGACTGGGAGGGAGAGCGGAAAGACAGGGAGGGAGAGAGTGGAGACAGGGAGGGAGAGAGGAGAGACAGGGAGAGAGGGAAGACTGGGAGGGAGAGCGGGAAGACAGGGAGAGAGGGAAGACTGGGAGGGAGAGAGGGGAGACAGGGAGGGAGAGAGGGGAGAGGGAGTTGACCTTAGAGACACCAGACCACAAAACCAGCAAGTTGAGACTGAATGAGAAACTGTAGTTTCTTGCTTTCCTGTTCAGGAGGGTTCAGCCAGGGTTGACTCTTGACTATTAAAGGTGTTGACTTTACGTAGAAACACACACACACAGGCAAACAAATGCTGCGCACATGCATGCGCAGGTGCGTGACGCACACAAACACACACAAATGCAGACATGCAAGTATATGCACACACACATGCACACCCACACCTGTTGGTCAAGTGGGATGGAGATGGTGAAAGGGTACACACTAGCTGCACATTTGTCTAACCTTCAGTAGCCTCTGTTTGATACACACTGACGATACCATACATTAATAACACCTTCCTAATATTAAGTTGCCCCCCCACATAACAGCCTCAATTCGTTGGGGGCGTGGACTCTACAAGATGTTGAAAGCGTTCCACAGGAATGCTGGCCCATGTTGACTCCAATGCTTCCACATTTGTGTCCAGTTGGCTGGGTATGCTTTATTTAACATACAGTATATGCCCCAGTTATTTGTACTATTGTGCTCCTCATAAAACTAACTCCCACACGTGTTTATTCTATTGTCTGACATGTCAGCTTTGGTACAAAACATTTGGATTTTGATGGGGATTTTTTATTTATTTATGTATTATTCCTCGATCCGAGTATGGAGCAAGCAGAGAAATGATTAATACAAATTCAAAAATATATTGTTTTATTATGTCCAGCTAACAAGGCCCCTTAATGATGTGAGGCCTGAGGCCTCTTCTGTCTAATGGTATGTCCGCCAGTGTGTGCAACCAGAATAGCCATTGGTGAAAGACAATGGGGATTGTAATACTGTATTTTCATATTACAGCCAAGTGTAATATGTAATGTACCAAATGCCCATTGGAACTCTCAAAACCACCAATGGATTGTAGTCTGGAAAAGCATGGATCTGATTGGAGTAGGGGGGTCAGTTATTCACTCAGCATCACTAGATGTCAATCAAAGCCAACGTAGCCTGACACTGTTAATGAAACATCTGGAGGTCTAAAAATCAACAGTTATGGTTTTTGTCTTACGTTCATCACTTACTCATGAAGTAGTTCACAACAGCAAGAGCAAATGTGTTATAGAGCAATCAGTTAGTTGCACTGCAGCTCTCTGTGTCACAACATGTGTTTTAGTTAGTCCCCTGTGACTGCAGGTTGTGTACTGAACTGCCTTTCTGACATACGGATGTTATGAAGTGTGAATGACCCGCCAGCATCTCGGCATGTTTGCATATGTTTGTAATGAACGAGTCATTGCATGCTCATCACGTACTCATTAGCATGATCAATATTATACCAAAGGTTATGTGAGATCAAGGTTATTATCAAGCTGCCAATATTTGATTATGTTAAATGTTCTTGTACTACCCCTTCACATGTAACCCTTAATAACCTTTCATAAACGCTTCATCAACCCCAGATGAAGAGTGACATTAACAGACATATTATCAACCAGTGCAGCAGCAGTCAAGGACAGGGTCCTGGTAGGTGCTCTGACACGAAGCCAGAAGGGTGATGACGTCTGAATAAATTATTTCCTCCAGGGATCCAGGGCTGTGTGGTTACACACACACACACACACACACACACACACACACACACACACACACACACACACACACACACACACACACACACACACACACACACACACACACACACACACACACACACACACACACACACACACACACACACACACACACACACACACACACACACACAGCGTAATGAGTCGTTTTCACTCAGCCATCCTGTGCATTGGAAAATGTATATAAAGTAAATGTCACGGGCAATGGGGAGTGTTGACAGGTGGAGAGAAAGGCCTAAACAAACTCCACCGTTAAAGGCACAGGCAGGGAGGAATAAGGCAAGGTAACTAGTGAGATTAGCCTTGTTTGAAGCCTCGGTCGACGATGTCTGTGTGTGAGTGAGGAGTGTATGAGTGAGTGAATGAGTGAGTGTTAGGAAAAAGCAAAGCTGAGCAAACAGCAGTAAGAATCCTACCTCACGTAGGATAATAGTGAACTTTATTATTTTTCTATTGGTGTTATGTTCCATGTGTGTTGCTGGGCCAACACCTCAAACAGAAACAGCCTCTGAAAACAGTTCATGATAGAAAAACACAGGTCTACATGCTCTTACATTCTAATGTGTAAGACCTAGACCTAGCAGCAGTAGCTCACTACACTGCAAACTATACCTCCTTGTTAAAATATACCTCACCCTCTTACCATGTAGTTTTGTTTGTTTGTTATTTTTAAGGATCATAGATATTGAGATATTGTTGTTGGGCAGTGCTTTACATTATTCCTACTCAGAACCTGTGAACTCCTGTGTTCCTAGAAACAGAAAAATGACTTTCAGACCAAAGATCTTGCAAGATCAGTTTCTGGAGTGCTACTGTATGTGCACAATACTCTCCTTTTCGACTCCATCCTTTGTTCTAAGTGAGTTAAATGAGTTCACGCTGCAGTGTGTGACACTGGGCTCTGCAAAACTCAGCATCGTCTGAGTGAGTGTGTTGCATTGGGTTTCCTATAGGTCACATTATGGAGGTAAAGTGATCTTTAAACTGATCTTTAGCTAGTTTTCCTGTACGGTTTTTGGTTCTCCTTCTTTGTCTAACACCTCTTCGAATGTGCTTGTTGGGCAACACGCAGCAGCACAATTCAAAGTAACATGACATCACCATAGTGCATGTTGAGGATAGCTCTAAGAAGTAATCAGTGTTTTCAAACCTAATCCGATAGCCTCCTCTTAACTCCTCCTGTAGATATCAGAAATGGAACTGGAATTAGAGCACATCTGTGTTAGCATTTGAATGTACACTGGTCTGACACATAGCGGAAACATGGACAAGAGGAGCCACAGTAGCTTCTTCTCGCAAGACCTGACGTGTTTCTCCATTTTCCCAAATCTCTCCTATCCGCACTTTGCCCCCCAGCCTTCTTGGTAACTGGATAAAAACATGCCTTCGTGTGGAAGTCAGTCACAGCTAGGCAGGCAAAGCAGTAGCCCAAAGAATCAGTGTTGTCTCTTGCCTCCCTCCAGCTTCAGAATTTCTTTGTGTCTCAGATAGACACACAGGCAAGCAGACAGATGGACAGACTGACGGACGGATAGACAGACGTCACAGCACACAGACACTTTTGAGGAATTACATTTTATTTGACTCTTGTCTTGGATAGCCGCAGGGCCACGCAGGCAGCCAGCCAGGCATCTGTGCTCTATGGAGAGTTATCACTGAGGAGACAGTGTGATAGTTACAGTAGTGGTTGAGGCTCTTGATGTGTGTCGTGTCCACTAAGGAATGTAACATGTCATGGTGATAGGATTGAGAAAATGAAGACTGTGGAGTTTCACCACTGCTGTTATTAGTACTAATGGCACACCCATGTATAGTTTAGCGACAACCGGTAGCAAACGGTCTGGAGTTATGCCATGAGCAACCATTGTGCCTAACATAATTGAATTGCTGTGTACGGTACATTACAAAGGCTATACGTTTCTTTTGTTCTTACAGACTTTAGGAGCGTGATGCTTACATCTGTCAAATCTATAGGAATTTTTCTTTTTTTTCTCTAAAAACAGGTACTTCATTTACTGAGACTGTCAAGTTCATGAATAATCGGTTCCACTTTGTATCTACTGGGCAACATCGCTTATTTCATTCCTTCAGCGATATCTAAGTTCAGTAAAGTTGGTATATTATTACGTTTCAGGCATACCGTTGAAGTGGGAAGTTTACATACACCTTAGCTAAATACATTTAAACTCAGTTTTTCACAATTCCTGACATTTAATCCCAGTAAAAATTCCCTGTCTTAGGTCAGTTAGGATCACCACTTTATTTTAAGAATGTGAAATGTCACAATAATAGCAGAGAGAATGATTTATTTCAGCTTATATTTCTTTCATCACATTCCCAGTGGATGAGAAGTTTACATACACGCAATTAATATTTGGTAGCACACATTTAAATTGTTTAACTTGGGTCAAATGTTTTGGGTAGCCTTCCACAAGCTTTCCACAATAAGTTGGGTGAATTTTGGCCCATTCCTCCTGACAGAGCTGGTGTAACTGAGTCAGGTTTGTAGGCCTCCTTTCTCACACACTTTTTCAGTTCTGCCCACATATTTCTACAGGATTAAAGTCAGGCCTTTGTGATGGCCATTCCAATACCTTGACATTGTTGTCCTTAAGACATTTTTCCACAACTTTGGAAGTAATGCTTGGGGTCATTGTCCATTTGGAAGACCCATTTGCGACCAAGCCTTAACTTCCTGACTGATTTCTGGAGATTTTATGTTGCGTCAACATAATTGTCCTTTCTCATAATGCCATCTATTTTGTGAAGTGCACCAGTAAAGCACCCCCACAACATGATGCTGCCACCCCTGTGCTTCGTGGTTGGGATGGTGTTCTTCGGCTTGCAAGCCATCCCCTTTTGGTCATTATGGCCAAGCTGTTCTACTTTTGTTTCACCAGACCAGAGGACATTTCTCCAAAAAGTACGATATTTGTCCCCATGTGCAGTTGCAAACCGTAGTCTGGCTTTTTTATGGCAGTTTTGGAGCAGTGGCTTCTTCCTTGCTGAGCGGCTTTCAGGTTATGTCGATATAGGACTCGTTTTACTGTGGATATAGATACTTTTGTACCTGTTTCCTCCAGCATCTTCACAAAGTCCTTTGCTGTTGTTCTGGAATTGATTTGCACTTTTCGCACCAAAGTATGTTCATCTCTAGGAGACAGAATGCGTCTCCTTCTTGAGCGGTATGACGGCTGCGTGGTCCCATGGTGTTTATACTTGCGTACAGATGAACACGGTACCTTAAGGTGTTTGGAAATCGCTCCCAAAGATGAACCAGACTTGTGGAGGTCTACAATTTTTTATTTTTTTTATTTTCCCATGATGTCAAGCAAAGAGGCACTAATTTTGAAGGTAGGCCTTGAAATATATCCACAGGTACACCTCAAATTGACTCAAACAATGTCAATTAGCCTATCAGAGGCTTCTAAAGCCATGACATCCTTTTCTGGAATTGTCCAAGCTGTTTAAAGGTACAGTCAACTTAGTATATGAAAACTTCTGACCCCCTGGCATTGTGATACAGTGAATTATAAGTGAAATAATCTGTCTGTAAACAATTGTTGGAAAATGTACTTTTGTCATGCACATAGTAGATGTCCTAACCGATTTGCCCAAACTATAGTTTGTTAACAAGACATTTGTGGAGTGGTTGAAAAACAAGTTTTAATGAGTGTATGTAAACTTCCGACGTCAACTGTGTATCATAGGGCTTGTTGAGTGATGGCTGGAGTTTCCATTCTCTTGGCTCTCCTGATGGCATGTAGAAATGAATTAAGCAGGTACTCTAAATGGTGTTGCCATCATTCAAATATTGAGTCTCAGCCCACTGCAGAAGTGTTGTGGAAATGTTGTCAATGTACACATTTATCAACAGGAGTTGATAAGTTATTTATTTTCTCCTCACTGTGTTGTAGACGTACATTAGTGGATACACATAGTATCAACATGAATAACAATTAAGATGAATAAAGATAGCATTTGTATCTCTACACGTACGGTACATAATGAGGCACAGTCAGGCCAGACTATCCGACTATGCACTTAAGCTCTTTTACTCCCTAAAGGAGAACAATTTCTGTCAAGACACAGCTTGTAAGGTTTCCATTAGAAAAATTCATAGTTGTCAGACAAGTTAGGAAAGGCAAACATGTTTTGAAAAAAAAGAGATAGGAGCCATTTGACCTGATCTGAATACACAAATCGCAAAACCTGCCCTTTACCCCACTGGACTGTTGAGATCATGTTCTTCATATGGGGCATTCCATGTACATAGTAGGTTATTAAAGCACTGTATAGTATTCCACAATGTGTAATAACCTTTTTTATAACGTAAGCTAACATAGGCTTAACATAATAGGATATTGGTAGGCAGTATGACTATGTGACCATATTTGTCATGGTTTTAGACTCCAGGGGAAACACTTCACAATCAGTTATTATCACTTTTGAAAGATTTCTCTCTCTGTGTGTTACATGACCTCTGTGACTTCATTGAGGCCGTTTGGCTCTGAATGACAGAAGTCAAATGAGGTCATAAAGTGAACATGTAGCACAATTGACTGAAGGAGTACACAGAGATGTACACAGATGACAGAAGTACCCAGTAACTCTAAGAGATACAGACTGTGAATCAATCAGTGTTCACATTCGCTGCAACATGGTCTATGCCTGGGACATCTGGAAGGAATCTCTATGGCTGTGACTTTGGTTAATAGTTGTACCCAAATGACTCATGGGCTGGAAATTGAATTGAATAGGTTTCTGGTTCATTGGCATCAGGAACACGCTAGCTAAATGCTAATAGTGGCTGACTGGCTGGCTGGCTGGCTGTGTCTTGCTCACTCTCTCTCTCATTAGCTTGTGTCCGTCCTACTCTTATAGACCAGGACGGAATCTTTCCTCACTGAAGAGTTACTGTACGGTTCACTTGTCATAGTTACTCATTAGACTAGCTATTGCCTCCTGTTCTGCCCATGTGACTGGTGATGTCTGCATGGAACTCTCATTGTGCATGGTGCAATCAGTTCATTGTTTTGTGAATGAGATCAGAACTGTGTCATCCGAATTTGACACACCAGATTCACCTGAACATGACAAGGTAACTAAAATAGGATCCTGTCCTCAGCTTTCTGTCTGGTGACATGCTAAACCCATTAGATAAAACAAACCTCTGCTGTTTTATTGAGATTGATGGAAGGGAAGTTCACTCAAGGCCCATTGCTAAATGCCAACATTTTGATGGCAGAGGCCAGAGACAGGTCACCGTATGGCACTGAGCAGAGCACTGAAGTTATGTTGAGGAGACAAGAAGAAAAACAACCTCTCCTTGTCACCTCCAGAGTAAATCTAATATGTTTATCCTTTGTTGATGGCTGTTGTCAGGACAACCCCAGATTGTTTTCAAATATAGCAGGTGTCAATATTAGCAGGGAAACATTGACATTGTAAAGGCATTAAACTCTTTCAGTAATGGCATATTATGTGCCTGGGTCCGTTGTAGGAGTCTGTTTGTGAATTCTTCTGTAAATCCATTTCTGTTTCTCTTTCACTTTAACGGTGTAAAAGTGGCCCTGAAATTGCACATAATGAACATCTACCCTGCCAATTCTGTCAGATGGTGTGACCAACATGGTCACAGACTGACAGTCATGTCCCCTGCGTCTCTGTGTGAAAGTAATGCTCTGCTTTGTCTATCCGTCACAACCTCAGAACGCTGGTCAGTCCGGGAGGATTTTGCCAGCTATGCGGCAGACCCCGGGCTAGCTTGTGTGTTTTATGTACGCTTCCTTTAAATAAACTGACGAAAGGAGTGCAACTCTACCACATGTTCTCCTATACCGTGTTTAGAAACTAAGCTTAGCCTCATTATATTTCAAATGAATTGCAGCTTTATGGTCATGAACACTGGAAGTTTGTATGAGGATTCTATAATGAGGCTGTAAAGCCTGCTGTGTGATCATGTTTAAATCTATACACCGCTGGTTGCCGTGAGTGACAGTCATTCGTCTCTGGGATATGATAGGTCTCCATTGGTTGGCTACTGTTTAGCATGCCTGTGGTGTGACGGTCAAATTGACTGTGTGGGACCATTGTTTTAAATCTGTCATATCATGTCCTTTAACCACTCTGTATCAATCTAGCTAGCTAGCCAGCGATGTTATGACTAGCGACCTTATTGGTAGCTACCCTGAAAGAGAGAAATCAGCACAGAATGTTCTTTAGCTGCTGAGATTGTGTTATATACACAGACATGGTGAATGTTGATCTCAATCTCCAGAAAACATTGCATTCCCCAGAACATTAACCATTGTACTCAAATGCAACCTTCAAAAAATGGCAGCCGAAATCTCTCGAACATTAACCAGCTCTGACTTAGACCATAAAGGTCAGCCTTCTATATCTGGGACTTAGCATACTATTTTCTTGACATTTCCAGTCCACAGTACTGACTGAGTGTTCCGTAGTTGATTTTTCATTCTCTGATCCCTCCTAATGGTGTGTTACAGTACAACATTTGCCTCTCTTTGACCCAAGGCCCTTGGGTCAAAGCGTTGCCAGCAGGAGCACAGCAGGAGCATCTGACAGTATCTAACGGGTATTTCTCTCTGTCTCCCCAGACTGACAGGTAATGAACCCCTGTCCATCCTACCGCTGAGCTCCCAACCCGAGGAGAACGTGGGCAGGGCCCACTACAAGCTGTGCGACCGGCTCAAACTGGAGAAAAAGCAGAGGCGGATGTGTCGACGAGACCCGGGTGTGGCCGAGACCCTCATGGAGGCCATCAGCATGAGCGCCCTGGAGTGCCAGTACCAGTTCCGCTTTGAGAGGTGGAACTGCTCTTTAGAGGGCCGCTACAGAGCCAACATTTTAAAGAGAGGTAAGGGAAAGAAAAGCTTCTCAACTTCATATATCAGTATACATGTAATATGTTCTGAGTTAAACTTTTTCAGCATGCAGATAACTCATGTTCATGGGTGGAGGGGGAGAGACATTTTTGCAATTTATGCTGCCATCATTGAATGGTTTAACATTGAATGGCCATAGTAGATAGTACAGTAGAGTGTTGTAGGTTGTTTTTAATGTGATGTCAACATTCAATGGCTTATTTTGAGCGTCCAGTAGGACGCTGGTAGCTTATAACTGATATCTGATTCTTCCCCTTGCTCCATATCTCTCTCCAGGTTTTAAGGAGACAGCCTTCCTGTATGCCGTCTCCTCAGCAGGCTTGACTCACGCCATGGCCAAGGCGTGTAGCGCCGGGCGGATGGAGCGTTGCACCTGTGATGAAGCACCAGACCTGGAGAACCGCAAGGCCTGGCAGTGGGGCGGCTGTGGAGACAACCTGAAGTACAGCAACAAGTTTGTCAAGGACTTCCTGGGCAAACGCTCCAACAAGGACCTGCGTGCCCGCGTGGACATGCACAACAGTAACGTGGGCATGAAGGTGAGTGTAGGGTGGAGCCGTGTTGGATGATGCAGTGCATTTGATATTGTTGATTCGTGTGATGGGACCACAACTCACAACTCCTCACCACTGTTGCTGTAAAAAGGACTATATGAATAGTTGATGGTTGATTGACTGATTGACTGGTTGATTGAGTGATTTAGTTATTGATTGATTGATAGTGGAGTTTGATATATCTAGGCCTTGTAGAGCTACTGAATGCATTGCCCTCTCTTGAGATAGTTGAGTTCTATGGGCGTATTCTAGGGTGAATATATTCTCCTACATACACATCTTTACATATATAATGTTGGGTTGTTAAATTATTGTTCTCTAAGTTGACATCAGTCAAAAAGACACAAAAAATTACCAGAACCAGTGAAAATGACCAGATAGGAATTTAATGTGACCACGAGAGGAATAACAAAGGCAGAGTTTTTATGACTACATTCCAGTGGTCAACAGAGAAACATTTACCCACATGCTGTGGTTATTAAACACATACTATAGATTCTAAAGCACCCACTTAATAGGAAGATAAAAGGCCAGCCTAAATCACTTATATTGACTGCTAAATTCAGTCAAATAAGATAACTCTCATTTATCAACCTTTGGTTCTCCCTCTCAAATTAGAGAGATAATAGCCTTCGTTTGTGCCTTGGCGGGAGTCGACAATTGTTTGTGGTGAGGGAACGAGGGTTTGGTTTTTCAGCTTGGATGTGATTTTAATAGTAAAATCAAAAAGAAGAGAGAATGGTCTTAAATTGTCAAGCCAAAGCAAAGTCAAGGTCCTGGCATCCGCTAGCTTTACTCAGATTTTCTCATATTGTGGCCATTTTAATTTTAGTATGAATTTAAATTATAGCAGAAGCACACTTCCCCAATTGTTAGCAGACAGAAAGCTCTTCCCAAAGACCCATGGTGTGCTCTTCCTCTTCAACTTGGCTCTCCAAATCCATTCTCTCAGGATATTTGATTTGTGATAAAAGATTTACAACGCTGTTTTCGTTCAGGTTTTTTCTTATTTGCACATGTAGTGAGGTGTACCACGTCCCATATGAAGCACAAACCTTGGAATGTGCTAGGCTATGCATCCCTAGAACAGTTTAAAGCTGACATCTCAAATGTTCCTGAACTGAACTGCAAGTGTGGCGAATATGCACCACGTCTTTCTTATCCCCCAAGCTGTTTCCCAGTGTGTGAGAACAGAACCGGAGAGAAACTGTCTGTCCAGTCCAAGCCTCCTTTGGAGAATATGCATTATGGATTTTCACACAACTTTTTTATGTTGTGGTCAGTTGATGCTGACTGAGCTGTACACAAATGAACCATTGCCTGCCACAGAGAGTTCAAGCTATGTCGCAACGTGTACTATTTACTGTTGTGCTGTATTTGACCAAGCAACAACCCTTTCACTCCTGAAAATGTTACTTTGTCGAACATTAACAGTCAGAAGTGGTCTGTCAAGTTGAACTGAGTCCATATTCCATGCCATCTGTTGAATAGATCCCATTATATGCATTTTGAGAAATCTTCGGGCCTCAACATATTTGACGTAAAATAGATTTGTTTAGCTTTCCACGTGCTGGCCTAACTGCAGTATTATGGAGTTGGCCTGGTGGAAGAGATGGACCTGTCTCCCAAGAACAGGGGCCAGGTTCTGGGTATCCTGTCTCCTTCTTTCCCTTGGCTGTGGAATTCAAGGGATCTTTTCTTCAGAAAAAGTGCCTCAGCTATGTCCTCTACTTACTACTAGTAATAACCATGATGACTTTAAGCAAACTCGATTACCCAATATTATCATAACAGAATGGGATCGTCACTCCCACCCACAAAGATTCTCTTTTAAATTATTGCTTATAGTGTACCACATGTTTTGGTATTTGGTCGGGAAGTGACGTCAGTGTGACAATGTTGCCATGTAAATTGTTATTATGTTAATGACAGTTTATCACCAATAAGTAGAGCCTCTAGATAATCTAACTCTGTGGTGGGAGTATCAGCAGAAAATATCATTATGGCCTCGGTGCTCATCACATTTTAATACATTGATGTCCCGTTTATGATATGAGTAAAGTCTTCATATTGAAGGTTATTAATTATGATATTAGGACGTATTACATAGACCCATTGTGCTGTAGAAATTACAGGGGAGTGTCTCGGTAGTTTTCTTCTTCTTTGAAACATTGCTTACTATACAAAGTATAAAGTCGGTCAAAGTTGATTTTATGTTGTTCTCAGGCTGTCCCTTTGATCCCCTGTGGTGGCTGACTGTCTGTATGTTCCTCTCCTCTCCCACCACCAGGTGATCAAAGCCGGGGTAGAGACTACCTGCAAATGCCATGGCGTCTCAGGCTCCTGCACCGTCCAGACATGCTGGAGGCAGCTCTCGCCCTTCCATGAGATCGGCAAGCAGCTGAAACAGCGCTACGAGGCCTCTCTGAAGGTGGGCAGCTCCACCAACGAGGCCACGGGGGAGGGGGAAATCTCCCAGGCCCGGCCCCAGCAGCAGCCCTTACCAGGCCCCAGCAATGACCCAATCCCACGCACCATGGACCTGCTCCACATTGAGGACTCGCCCAGTTTCTGCCGGCCCAGCAAGTACTCGCCAGGCACCTCGGCCAGGAAGTGCTACAAGGACAAGAACTGCGACGCCATCTGCTGCGGCAGGGGCCACAATACCCAGAGCCGAGTGGTGACCCGGCCATGCCAGTGTCAGGTGCGCTGGTGCTGCTACGTCGAATGCAAGCAGTGCACGCAGAGAGAGGAGGTCTACACCTGTAAAGGGTAGCCCAGTCTTAGAGGAGAGAGCAAGACAATGGAGTTGGAGGACCTTTATAAGCACTTTGAGGGATTTTCTGTCATGTGGGTTTGGTTCTAATGCCCTGTGGCCCCAGCCAATGGGGGTTGGAGTTGCAGCAGGAGATTGGCATTGTCTGACAACTGGGTCAACACGTGTCTCATGCTTTCTGGTTGCAGAGTTAGAGCCTTGGATAAAGGCTACCTCGCCTATTCAACATCCAGTCAGATGTGTCAGTGAGAAAACGCAGCACTTGGCAGCTGTCTCCGGCTAGCATGCTGTTAATGAGGATCCAATAGAATGACTGTAATGGTAAAAGACTGGCTTTTGGGCCTTGCCCAATGTAGAAATGTGTGTGTTGGCGGCGAGTGAGGGTGCAGGGGAGTCAAATGACAACTCATATGGCAATCATGGCAACCATATTCTGAAACTGTTAAGAACACAGGGTGTAAGATTTATTATACGCACACATATTTACACTCGCACACCAATGTGTGTATGCATATGTATGTAAATAAATTAAATTGTATTATAATGATATTATATACACTTGCCACTTCTCTGAATATGTTTAAACAAACCACTAACTACACAAATGTATTGTTGTTTGTGTATTCTCGCTCTCTTTTGCTTTATCATTTCTTTTGACAAGGCCCTTTGGAAAGCAGCACATTTGTGTCCTTTGTGTCTCTCTGTGGATCATTTATGGACCCTTTGGGACTACTCCTTCCCGAGGAGAGGAAACACGCTCATTTGTCTTTGATTCTTTTTCGCTAGAGTGAAATTGTTGGTGAATACATTTCTGAGTGCAGAAATGTCATTTTTTTGCCAGTAATTTTACACTACTTTTGGGCGAACTCAAATAATGTTCAGGGAATAACTGAAACCACTATACTTATTTAGAAAGAGTAAAAAGAAAAACTGAAAATCTGCATGTAATCGAAAGTTCAATGAGAGAATGGCCTTGCTTTTCTGAGTCTAGTGTCTATTACTGTCACCATGAAAACAGGAGACCGACCACTTGACCAGTAGAGAATGCATCTTCCAATCAGCTGACTAATGCTCGAAGTAATAGCAACCCAACTATGTCACCTTGCTTCTTGGTACTTAGTTAGCACTCTGTTTAAAAAGGAAAAGCCAATCTTGCTAGTAATACTACTATAAAGTAAAGAAAACAGCAAACTATGGGTACAGGAGAAATGTAACCCCTATTTATATACATACACTCTCATATCCTTCCTTCCTCTCTCTAGAGTGCACCATTTGATTGACAAGGATAAATGGTTGAGGTTGAAAATGAACAGTATGATGCTATGGAAACTAAAATCCATCTTGACATGTCTGCAAAATGGCTTCAAAATTAACACCCTGAGGCAAATGCGGTCTTTTACAGATAGTCCTGCTGAAGCTTAAGGTGTATTATGGTGACAAAATGTGTTTGCGACAACAAAGCAAATGTATGCTCTAGCTGTAGCCTATGCATTTTCTATCCATTGTTTGGGGCATAGCTAACAGAACTCCGTGACTGCAAAGGTACAATCTCCTTTTGTGTTGTTTTGACAGTAATTTTCTTTAAGGCAGGTTACCATTATGTTGTACAGTAAGATTTGTATGACTAACATTTAATATTGGATGTTTGAAGTTTAAAATGACTGGTGGCAAAGGCAGAGCCAACCCTGTAAACAGCTACAATAACTCGTCAGATGCAAAGTCATCTTTAGATTCCCTTTAGGTATACCGTCTTTGCCTTGTTTTAAGTGGGTGAGAATGAACTACTGAGTGAGGAACCCAACATTGTAAGATAGCCCCATTTACGCACTGAAGCCCCAGAAGCCCTTTATAATTTCCCTTTAAAGTATTTAAAGACCTTGTATTTATGAATGTATACAGTGCAGATGTTTTTGTTTATTGTAAAAAGCAGTGGTTTATTCACCTGTGGTATAGAGACAAGAATGAGGCACATGGTACAATCTCACAGACAATTAAAGAGGAAGTTGGTAGCAATAAGGAGGTTAGGACCAAGACATCTGATGCTGGGAAGGCAAATGGTATAATATATAAGGCTAAACCATGAATATGGAATACATTGCTGCTGTAAACTTTTGATTGTAAGTGATCATCAGTAAGTGAAAAACAAGTGCCAAACGAGTACCAACATTAGTAAATAGCATGCCAATACCCTCGAAAATAGCTTTGACCACCGACTATGATAGATAGACTACAGTTCGCCCATAGTTTTAAATCAGTGACACTCACAGGATTTATATCTGATTTGACCCACCATGATTTATCCAGAAAAAGCAGCATGCTCTCAGAAGGGAGTCTAGCCTAACGAAGGTTGGTTGGTTCATCCTCTAGAGCTGAATTCCAAACATTTTGAAAATGAGGAGACATGCCAAATAAAGAATGGTCAAAAACATATACATAGAACTTTGCACGCTACATGGAAACCATAATGGCTCTGCTGAAAGCCTGAGCATAAATGCCTGCTTCCCACAGCTTCCACACTCCCCTGCCCAAGACTGTGGTTCTCTACAGTGGTCATGTATTGAATGGATACAAATGGTCAACATTTGAGTCATGGAGAGAGGAATACAGTATGCACATTGCATGTATTTTGTATGTTTTATATTCTACGTTTTTCAAGACAAAGGACGGCATGATACAATGGTTGTTCTTCAATGTCATTGTCTTAGTCCTTCATATTCTATTTTTGAACTCATAGCTCTGCACTGTGTAGTTGTCAGAGGATCATGTATAAAAAAATCTATTTTATAGGAAAAAATGAAAATAAAAGAAAGATAAATTATTTTAAAATATATTATGAGCATGTGTTCAATGTAAATAACATTAAGTCAAAACTGATTTTATATACTTGTATTTTTTACTCAGTTTATTTTCTTGAGGCTTGTATGGGGTTTTGGCTTCTTTGCGGTGGAGGCTTCAAGAGACAGTAAATACTGTAAAGTCAGCATAATTGTTCTTAAAGATAACGCTAACATTTGAAGTTCCTAAGCACAAAACAAATCCTAACAAATTTAGAAAATCAACAATTCTCTTCCCTTTTTCAACTGTTTTCTATACAGTACAACACATCGAAAGGCAACTCTAAAGGCTATTAAATGGATCATGATCAGCTGTTTTATGTAATTGACATTGCACAATACTACACAAGTATTTTGGTAACATCCCGTTGTGTAGCATGACCCATTTGTTGGAGGGATTGGTGAGGGGTATATGGGTTCTGTCTGTACCCAGTAACATAGCCATCTGTGCAGATAAACACACGGACCAAACACAAAGTAGTATTGGAGTAGTAGTATTTTGGTATACTCTGATGTTCTTGCAAAGGATCACAAAGGATCACAACAAATGATATTTAGAGGGTCACAATCACCGTGTACATTTTTGTTAGGATTTGTGCTGTGCTTGCTAATAACAAAACAAACATGTATTACCCTTTGTGATAATACTATACCAACAAAGCTTTGTCCATGTTCACTTATTCATGTCTTATGGGAACGTAAATTATTTTCCTCTACCTCATGTGTATAGCTTGTCGGTATAAACAGATCACGAATGACTGGTAAGAATGTATTTAAGTTATTTAACATCTTTGTAAAAACAAAGGCAAGAAAATCTGAAATAATAAATTAATTTTTAAATTATTTTAATGTTTGGTGTCATTCATACCCAGTGGTTATTTGGCTATTGCTAATTGGAGCTTGGTCCGAGTCTAAGTAAGAAAACAGTAAAAGTTCTACAACACTAATAATCCATATTTCTTTCTCCCCATTATTCAAAGCAACTTTTTGTATGTATTTGTTTTATTTTACTTAACCAGGCAAGTCAATTAAGAAGAAATTCTTCTTTACAATGATGGCCTGGCAAAAGGCTTCCTATGGGGACGGGGGATAGAAAACTATGTAAGACAAAATGGACAACACAGACAGAAGACACTGGCAACAGCAAAAATACAACAGCAACCAAACAGTAGATGTGTGTGTGTGTATGTGCCGGCATGTGCAATGGTGTAAAGTACTTAAGTAAAAAATACTTTAAAGTACTACTTAAGTACTTTTTTGGGGTATCTGTACTTTACTATTTATATTTTTTACTTTTACTCCACTATATTCCTAATGAAAATAATGTACTTTTTACTCCTTACATTTTCCCTGACACCCAAAGTACTTGTTACATTTTGAATGCTCAGCAGGACAGGAACATTGTCTAATTCACACACTTATCAAGATAACATCCCATGTCATCCCTACTGCCTCTGATCTGGCAGGCTCACTAAACCCAAATGCTTTGTTTGTAAATTATGTCTGAGTGTTGAAATGTGTCCCTGGCTATCAGTAAATAAATAAATAAACAAGAAAATCGTGCTGTCTTTTTTTGCTTAATAATATAAGGAATTCTAAAAAAAAATTTGACTTTTGATACTTAAGTATATTTTAGCGATTACATTTACTTTTGATACTTATATGTATTTTAAATATTTAATATTTAAATATTTAATATTTAATAATACCAAATATTTTTAGACTTTTGCTCAATTAGTATTTTACTGGGTGACTTTCACTTTTACAGTTGAAGTCAGAAGTTTACACACCTTAGCCAAATACATTTAAACTCAGTTTTTCACAATTCCTGACATTTAATCCAAGTAAAAATGCCCTGTGTTAAGTCAGTTAGGATCACCACTTTATTTTAAGAATGTGAAATGTAAGAATAATATTAGAGAGAATTATTTATTTCAGCTTTTCGGTCTTTCATCACATTCCCAGTGGATCAGAAGTTTACATACACTCAATTAGTACTTGGTAGCATTGCATTTACATTGTTTAACTTGGGTCAATGTTTCAGGTAGGATTCCACAAGCTTCCCACAATGGGTTGGGGGAATTTTGGCCCATTCCTCCTGACAGAGCTGGTGTAACTGAGTTAGGTTTGTAGGCCTCCTTTCTCGTACACACTTTTCAATTCTGCCAACAAATGATCTATAAGATTGAGCTCTGGGCTTTGTGATGGCCACTCCAATACCTTGATTTTGTTGACCCACTGGAATTGTGATGCAGTGAATTATAAGTGAAATAATATGCCTGTAAACAATTGTTGGAAAAATGTATTGTGTCGTGCACAAAGTAGATGTCCTAACCGTCTTGCCAAAACTATAGTTTGTTAACAAGAAATGTGTGGAGTGGTTGAAAAACGAGTTTTAATGACTCCAATATCCTCTCTGAACCACCCATCCCGGATCTGGTATAATTGTCATCAGCAACGCTGAATAGCATAGCGCCACAGTCAAATAATATTATTAGAAAATATTCATATTCATGAAATCACAAGTGCAATATTGCAAAACACAGTTTAGCCTTTTGTTAATCCACCTGTCGTCTCAGATTTTGAAATTATATTTTTTATATCCAAATATCTCTGTTAGTTTAGTCCGTTATGCCCAGGAATCCACCGGAAAGAGGGGTCACGACAACGCTGACAAAAATTCCAAATTATATCCATAATGTCCACAGAAAAATGTCAAACATTTTTTATAATCAATCCTCAGGGTGTTTTTCAAATATCTATTCGATAATATATCAACCGGGACAGTTGGCTTTTCACTAGGACCGGGAGTAACAATGGCCACCTTTCTCTTTTTCGCACAACTCACTTTGAGAGCCCCCACCTATCCACTTATGCAATGTGGTCGTTCACTCTCATTCTTCAAAATAAAAGCCTGAAACTATGTCTAAAGGCTTTTGACACCTTAGGGAAGCCATAGAAAAAGGAATCTGGTTGATATCCCTTTAAATGGGCAATAGGGATGCATAACAACAGAGAGGTTTCAAAAACAGAGGCACTTCCTGATTGGATTTTCCTCAGGTTTTAGCCTGCAATATCAGTACTGTTTAACTCACAGACAAAATTTTGACAGTTTTGGAAACTTTAGAGTGTTTTCTATCCTAACCTGTCAATTATATGCCTATTCTAGCATCTGGTCCTGAGAAATAGGCCGTTTACTTTGGAAACATTATAACATACAAACATAAAAATAGTGCCCCCTAGCTTCAAGAGGATATAAGTGCATGTAAACTTCCAACTTCAACTGTACTTGAGTCATTTTCTTTTAAGGTATGTTTACTTTTACTCAAGTATGACAATTTGGTACTTTTTCCACCACTGGGCATGTGTGTGGAGTGTGTCAAGTAAAACAGCACTCTTCCTTACATAAGGCAATGCAAACTAGTAACACCAGGTGATAACTAGAGACAACTACATGTCTCAACAACCTGTTCATCGAATTGTCCATTGAACTCCTCCAGGGACACCAGGTCCTGTGGCTTTAGGTTGGCTTGGAGAGAATTCCAGCACCCCGGGGGCTGAGTAAAGAAATATACTTTTTCCATGCTCGGTTCTATTTTTCGGGACTGTTAGCATAAAACAAGATTGAGGTTTGAGTTTGTATGTGTTTTCATTTTGAGCTAGAACAGGATAAATAAAATGGCCTAATAAATTAGAATGTACCAGTGTCAGAGCCTGCATATTGCTAGTGATGTCCACCCGAGAGAAAAGTACAACGAATCGTCTCTTTTCTGGCGGCAAAGGAAAAACAAGTGTGTGCCTGTAATAAACCCCAACACGCAGCTTGAGTGTCCTGACAAGGTTCTCTACATGGGTGGTGAAGCTCAACTTGTCACCCCTTGAACTCCCAGATATGGGTACATCTTGACATGATCTATAGAATGTCCCTCCAAGGTAGTAATTACACGTTTGTCAGTGTTTAGTATTATTAAATACCATGCATTTTGTTTTAGAGGAATTCAGAACAAGCTTCAAATCATACAGATTCTGTTGAATGATGTTAAGTGATGAATGATGTTAAGCTGTTTTTGAGCTTTATCAAAGGCCAAAGTTAAACTACTGCTACTTGAATAGAGAACAGTGTCATCCGCATAAACATTTAAATCATATCAAAAGTATTTATAAGCTCTTTTTACATCAGCAGATGTCACAAAGTGCTTATACAGAAACCCAGCCTAAAACCCCAAACAGCAAGCAATGCAGATGTAGAAGCACGGTGGTTAGGAAAAACTCCCTGGAAAGGCAGCAACCTAGGAATAAACCTAGAGAGGAACCAGGCTCTGGGGGGTGGCCAGTCCTCTTCTGGCTGTGGAGAGTGTAAGAGTACATGGCCATTAAGGCTAGATTGTTCTTCAAGAAGTTCAAATCTTCGTAGATGACCAGCAGGGTAAAATAATAATACATCAGCTGTCTCCATATGTCTTCCAATACTGTTGATCTAGATAATAAACAACAGGGGACCTACAATAGGTCCTTGAGGCACACCCGAGCACAACTCTACAGTGTCCAACATACAACCACCTGCCTTAACACACTGGGTTTAATTTGACAGGCAGTTCACAAATCACTCCAGAACATGACCAGTAATCCCAATACAGTCCAATCTCTTCACCAAGACAGTATGGTCCACATGTCAAACGCCTCTATGAATACAGATATACAATGCAACTTCTTATCCAGGGCACAGTGAATACCCCACTTTGCACAGACTTCAGTTCGATGGCTAGGTTTTATTTATACTTGGTTGAGTTGTCAACTAAGATTAATTCAATGAAAAATCAACCCATAAATGTCACCCTGTCATTGGACTTAGGTTCAAAGTTATGTGAAAACAATAGGAAATCCCTTATATTTATTAGGCCCTGATCTATGGATTTGACTGGGCAGGGAGCCACTGGAGAGCTAGGCCCAGCCAATCAGAATACATTTTTCTGAACAAAAGGGCTTTATAACAAACAGATCCCTCAGGTAAAGAAGCTAGGCTGGCGTGGTTACACATGGTCTGCGGTTGTGAGGCTGGTTTGACATACTGCCAAATTCTCTAAAACAACATTGGAAGTGGCTAATGGTAGAGAAATTAACATTAAATTCTCGGGCAACAGCTCTGGTGGACATTCCTGCAGTCAACATGCCAATTGCATGCTGTCTCAAACCTCAAAACAGACATCTGTGGCATTGTGTATTAGAGTGGCCCTTTATTGTCCCAAGCATAAGGTGCACCTGTGTAATGCTCATGCTGTTTAATCAGCTCCTTGAAATACCACATCTCTCAGGTGGATTGATTATCTTGACAAAGGATAAAATGCACACTAAGAGGGATATAAACAAATTTATGCAAAACATTTGAAATAAATATGTTTTTTTGTGAGTATGGAACATTTCTGGGATCTTTTATTTCAGCTCATGAAACATTGGACCAGCACTTCATATGTTGAGTTTAGATTTTTTGTTCAGTGTAGTTTTTCACGTTGATTCAACTTCATCACAAAACATTTTTGTTGTTGAAATGACTTGGAAACAACATTGATTCAATCAGTTTTTGCCCAGTGGGTATCATTCAAAACCTTCAAACCTGATTACATCTATGTCGGCGCCATGGATTTCAACATGGCGCCGACAGAGATGGTCGCCTCGCTTCACGTTCTTAGAAAACTTTGCAGTATTTTGTTTTTTTTATGTAGTATTTCTTACACTGTTACCCCAGGAAATCTTAAGTCTTATTACATACAGCCGGGAAGAACTATTGGATATAAGAGCAACATCAACTTACCAACATTGCGACCAGGAATACCACTTTCCTGAAGCGGATCCTCTGTTTGGATCACCACCCAGGACAATGGATTGGATCCCAGTAGGCGACCCAAAACAACGGCGCTGCAGAAGGGGCAGTCAGAGCGGTCAACTGGTCAGGCTCCATAGACGGGCACATCGCTCACCGCTCCCGAGTAAACTACTCGCCAATATCCAGTCTCTTGACAACAAGGTAGACGATATTCGAGCAAGGGTTGCCTTACAGAGAGACATCTGAGATTGTAACATTCTCTGTTCCACAGAAACATGACTCACTCGGGATACGTTATCAGAGTCGGTACAGCCACCCGGTTTCTTCACGCAGTGCACCGAGAGAAACAAACATCTCTCTGGTAAGAAGAAGAAGAGGGTGTATGCCTTATGATTAACAAGTCATGGTGTGATCATAACAACATACAGGAACTCAAGTCCTTTTGTTCACCTGGCCTAGAACTCCTTACAATCAAATGCCGACTGCATTATCTACCAAGAGAATTCTCTTTGATTATAATCCCAGCCTTGTATATCGCCCCCAAGCAGACAACTTGCCGGCCCTGAAAGAACTTCATTGGACTCTATGTAAACTAAAAACCACATATCCTGAGGCTGCATTCATTGTAGCTGGGGATTTTAACAAAGCTAATCTGAAAACAAGGCTCCCTAAATTCTATCAGCATATCGAATGCCCGACCCGGGCTGGCAGCATTCTGGATCATTGCTACTCTAACTTTCGCAAGCCCTCCCTCGCCCTCCTTTCGGAAAATCTGACGATGACCCCATTTTGTTGCTCCCAGCCTAAAGACAGAAACTAAAACTGGAAACGCCCATGCTCAGGTCTGTTCAACGCTGGTCCGACCAATCTGATTCCACACCTTAAGATTGCCTCGATCACGTGGACTGGGATATGTTCCAGATAGCATCAGACAACAAAATTGATATATGTGCAGATTCGGTGAGCGAGTATATTAGCATGTGCATCGGTGATGTTGTACCCATGGTGACTATTAAAATCTTCCCCAACCAGAAACCGTGGATTGATGGCAGCATTCACGCAAAACTGAAAGCACAAACCATTCCCTCCGCAACGCAATCAAACAAGCTAAGCGTCAGTATAGAGACAAAGTAGAGTCGCAATTCAACGGTTCACAAGACGTATATGGCAGGGTCTACAGTCAATCACGGATTACAAAAAAGAAAACCAGCCCCGTCGCAGACACCGACGTCTTGGTCCCAGACAAACTAAACAACTTCTTTGCTCGCTTTGAGGACAATACTACCAAAATCTGCGGGTTCTCCTTCATTGAAGCCAATGTGAGTAAAACATGTAAACGTGTTAACCCTCGCAAGGCTGCCAGCCAGGCGGCATCCCTAGCCGCATCCTCAGAGCATGCACAGACCAGATGGCTGTTCCCACATGCATCAAGAGGGCCACCATTGTTCCTATTCCCAAGAAAGCTAAGGTAACTGAGCTAAACAACTATCGCCCTGTAGTACTCACTTCTGTCATCATGAAGTGCTTTGAGATACTAGTCAAGGATCATATCACCTCCACCCTACCTGACACCCTAGACCCACTCCAATTTGCTTATCTCCCCAATAGGTCCACAGACGACACAATCGCAATCACACTGCACACTGCCCTAAACCATCTGGACAAGAGAAATACCTATGTGAGAATGCTGTTCATCAACTACAGCTCAGCATTTAACACCATAGTACCCTCCAAACTTGTCATTAAGCTCGAGACCCTGGGTCTCGACCCTGCCCTGTGCAACTGGGTCCTGGATTTTCTGACGGGCCACCCCAAGGTGGTGAGGGTAGGAAACAACATCTCCACCCCACTGGTCCTCAACACTGGGGCCCCACAATCTCCTGTACGCCCTGTTCACACATGACTGCGTGGCCATGCACGCCTCCCACTCAATCATAAGGTTTGCGGACAACAACGGACCAACAACGACGAGGCGGCCTACAGGGAGGAGGAGACGGCCCTCAGAGTGTGGTGTCAGGAATATAACCTCACACTCAACGTCAACAAAACAAAGGAGATGATAAAAAATAGCAGAGGGAGCACCCCCCTATCCATATCGATGGGACAGTAGTGGAGAAGGTGGGAAGTTTTAAGTTCCTTGGCGTACACATCTCTGTAATGGCTTTCATCGGAAGAAGAGGAATCATCGGACCAAAATCATGAATAAACAAAACAACAAAAAGGAAAACCGAAACAGTCCTGCAAGGTGAATAACACTAAACAGAAACTACCCACAAACTAAGATGGCAACACAGGCTACCTAAGTATGATTCCCAATGATTTCGGCCGAAACATATAAATACAAAAACCTAGACATACAAACATAGAATTTCCACCCAAATCACACCCTGACCAAACTAAAATAGAAACATACAAAGCAATCTACATTCAGGGCGTGACAATCACGGACAAACTGAAATGGCCACCAACACAGACAGCATGGTGTAGAAGGTGCAACAGCACCTCTTCAACCTCAGGAGGCTGAAAAAATGTGGCTTGTCACGAAGACACTCACAAACTTTTAAAGATGCACAATCGAGAGCATCCTGTCAGGCTGTATCACCGCCTGGTACGGCAACTGCTCCGCCCACAACCATAAGGCTCTCCAGAGGGTAGTGAGGTCTGCACAACGCATCACCGGGCGCAAACTACCTGCTCTCCATTTACACCTACAGCACCCGATGTCACAGGAAGGCCAAAAAGATCATCAGGGACAACAGCAACCACAGCATCTGCCTGTTCCCCCCACTATCATTCAGAAGGCGAGGTCAGTACAGGTGCATCAAAGCTGGGACCGAGAGACTAAAAAACAGCTTCTATCTCAAGGCCATCAGACTGTTAAACAGCCATCACTAGCATTGAATGGCTGCTGCCAACATACTGACTCAACTCTAGCCACTTTAATAATGGAAATTGTATGAAAAAAAATGTATCACTAGTCACTTTAACAATGCCACTTTATATAATATTTACATACCCTACATTACTCATCTCATATGTATATACTGTACTCTATACCATCTACTGCATCTTGCCTATGCCGCACGGCCCTCGCTCATCGATATATTTATATGTACATATTCTTATTCATTCCTTTACACTTGTGTGTATAAGGTAGTTGTTGTGAAATTGTTAGATTACTTGTTAGATATTACTGCACGGTCGGAACGAGAGGCACAAGCATTTCGCTACACTAGCATTAACATCTGCTAACCATGTGTATGTGACCTATACCATTTGATTCGATTTGATTTGAAATACCACTCAAAATATTGTTTTCCTGGAGGTACACCTTAAGCTGCTTATGACTAGGGACTCCAATACCTTTGCCAGAAAAGACATATGGGCCGTTATTCAGTAGAGTAGGATCACCTCCTTTCTGAAGAGGTAGGACAAATGCTGACTCCCACAACTTGGGTATTTCAGAAGATTCTTGGATGAGGTTAAAGATGCATGTTAAACTGGGGTCAATCAGTGATGTAGTCGTACTGAAATACAGTAGGTGTGTAAAACTCTGATCACTGTTTGCGGTGAATAAAGTAACGCTCCTGCTTAACTTTCAATGCATTTTTCTACAAAGGGGGTAAACCCTCGTGCAAAATAATAAAGATGAGGTGCTGAGAGTAGTGAAGCTACAGAGAGGGAGAGGTACCCACCTCTGTCATCGGATTAAAGTACACATGAACATTAGAGACACTTTCCGTTGGAAAAGAGCTGTACATCCCGTGTTGTGGAGTGATGTCACACACAAGGAAGGTCATGTCTGCGTACTGAGTTAAGTCATTCCGAGATAAGTGTTCATTAGAATCTGATACCCACTCCTGTTGGATTACCATATACTGCATGGAGACTCACCCACTATTTGCTATGACATTTCAAATGTCTTCCCCCGATGCCCAAGGGTAGCATTTTAAAATTATTATAAAGCCCTACGATTGTCTTCTGTCATTGTACAGTATACATTTCAATCTGTCATGGTATCCGTTTACCAGAAAGTCAAGCACAATTATTTTCTAACTCATTAATATGAAATATCACTACAAACATTTCAGTCTGTTTTGGTTTACACAGAACAGGACATGTTTGCCAAAACTGATACAATCTCCTTGTTGAACTCCTATTATTTCAACAAGCCCAATTCCCCTACCAGATGTGTAAAGAATTTTGTTTCTCAACAACCTTCACGAGGCGAAGCTTCTCATTGCTCCATGCGCACAAGCCTGGAAGCCCTGACTTCATCCAAAAGAATGAGACTTGAGTCCCTGAATCTGAGTCTGTGAAAAATAACCTCCCATCAGATTGTGAAAAACAAAACCCAATTATAGGGAGTGTATCTGTTCTAATACCTAAAACATCACTAGAAAAGCCCTGTGGTATCCTCAACACGTGTAGTTGAATCAACCAGACACTACAGTTACAAGCAGCAGGGACCTGGTCTTAGATATAACTCCCCAGGGTCCTACTCGCCTTGCCCTGAGGAACAGTGTGTCCTGAATATTCCCTGCTCGGCCCGGACCCCTCCTTACTTCCTGCCCAGTACCAGGCTCTAATATGAGCCGTAGCTCTGTGGTGTGCTGTAATCCAGCAAGGTTTTGACAGCTGTTACCATAGAGGAAGTGGGTGCAGCTAGAGCACAGACCAACTAAAAAATAGTAAAACATTATCTAATACACGCCTCAAATACCCCCCTTACTTTCTCTCATTCTCATCCTTCTGGTCTGCTGAGGCACACAATAGGATAGGTCTGAGGCCGTCAAGCTTAGTGAATAAGGCTATGAGATAACCCTTGAAATGCTGAAATTTACATAAAATCTTTAACCCTAAAAGTGCCAACAGGGGTCATTTATGACCCCAAATTGAGAATGATTAGACGTTTTTGTATGTTTTTCATATTTTTAACAGATATTTTTATCAATTTCACCCATAGCCACTTGTTATGAACATTTGTCTGTTATTCATTCAAAGTATTGTGTTTCTGTAATACTCAGAGGCTGTGAAATTGGCGATTGAGCTAATTGAGCTAATCTGACATACAGGTATGTCCACCGATATGGTTGATATAGGCGATATGGGCGCTGGTGCCATCAGACTTTTAGCTCTAGTGGTTCTCTCAGTTACCACCTGTGAGTCAACCAGCAGTTGTTCAGGGAGCTGTGAATCTTTTTTTGCACAATAAATCTTTCACTACTTGCAAAAATGTGGAAGGATTATTCAGATTAAATTTGTAAAACAAAAAAAATCATTATGGGGTATTGTGTGTAGATGGGTGAGAAAGAAATATATGTAATCATTTTGAATTCAGGCTGTAAACACCACAAAATGTTGAATAAGTCAAAGGGTATGAATCCTTTCTGAAGGCACTGTACTCGTAGAGGTTTTGCTAAGGAGTGTTGATTGTGGTGTAGTTAATTTCTTTGTAATTGAATGCAGTGTTGAGGCCCAGGAGGTGTGGGCCAGAGAAGTTGCTACCACTTAGCTACTACTAAGTGAGTTACTGCTGCTTGGTGAACTAGAATGCAACCTAGAAGAGACTGTCAAGACTGGCCAGTGACAGAAATGTAACAATTATATGAGAGATGCAGAGAGTGTTTATCAAACACCAGTTACACAAAAGCTCAACAGTGCATATGATTTCAGACCTTTCATCCGAATGCTTCAACCATTCATACAGTAACAATGCAAAATATTTGTTGTCCAAGGACAAGCTCAGGACGAAACGGGCAATGCCCTACCCTGTAAAAACACCTTAGCTCATACAGGTCTATGGAACGCACAGATTTATACATTTAGATTTTTTTATTCGTATTTTTTAGCTCTTTGGGAAAAAGTCAGTTCCTGTCTGGAAAGTGTGATAGGAGGGGTCTGTAGGCTCGGCAGTACTGTATGTGCCATAGCTCGCTCACTTCCTGCACCCTGCCCAATAACGTCCCCTGTTTACAACTGTTTTTGATTGTTGTTAAGTACCTGTCAAGGTTCCCACTTGTCCCTCTTGCCTGGAAAAACATGTGAGCTCAGCATTTCTCAAAACAGGAGCAAAATAAAATGCACCAGGTGGAGGGAAAATACAGCTGTAGTATATTAATTTGATCACTCTTTTGTTGGTGGGAATTTCCCTGCAAAGCAGGACATGCAATTTTGTAGGGTATTCAAGGTTTAAAAGTACATTTCCACTTTAAAATGTCAGACATGATTTGACCTATCCCCGTAGGGAACCAGGCTTCCCTAAAATGGGAAGTGTGGGGAAGAGGGGTCGAAACCCAATGTAAATCAGTGACACCTTGCAACACATTAAAACAATCAAATGCCTTGCTTGGTGGAGCTCAAAAGGTTTGTGCGTTAGGAGAAACAGTGGGTGAGGACTAAACATATCAACAAAACAAGCACTGGTGACAAAACATTTAAGAATTAAATAAGGTAAAGCTGCAGCAAGAGGGGAGAAAAGGTCTACAAAGCTGTTCGTATCAATATTTTTTATTATGCCATTTCTGAAGCGATGAAATGGCTGTAAACGCTAGCATGAAGGACAAGTAGCTAGCCAACATTAGATTTGTGTTGAAAAAAGTCAGCTAACCTGGTAAGCTACTTACAGTGGGGCAAAAAAGTATTTTGTCAGCCACCAATTGTGCAAGTTCTCCAACTTAAAAAGATGAGAGAGGCCTGTAATTTTCATCATAGGTACACTTCAACTATGACAGACAAAATTATTTTTAAAAATCCAGAAAATCCAGAAAATCACATTGTAGGATTTTTTATTAATTTATTTGCAAATTATGGTGGAAAATAAGTATATATAAGTACGCCGAGGAACTTAAAACTTACTACCCTCTCCACTACTGTCCCGTCGATGTGCATAGGGCGGTGCTTCCTCTGCTGTTTCCTGAAGTCAAATCAAATCAGCTGATATCTCAAAGTGCTGTACAGAAACCCAGCCTAAAACCCCAAACAGCAAGCAATGCAGGTGTAGAAGCACGGTGGCTAGGAAAAACTCCCTAGAAAGGCCAAAACCTAGGAAGAAACCTAGAGAGGAACCAGGCTATGTGGGGTGGCCAGTCCTCTTCTGGCTGTGCCGGGTGGAGATTATAACAGAACATGGCCAAGATGTTCAAATGTTCATGAATGACCAGCATGGTCGAATAATAATAAGGCAGAACAGTTTAAACTGGAGTAGCAGCACAGTCAGGTGGACTGGGGACAGCAAGGAGTCATCATGTCAGGTAGTCCTGGGGCACGGTCCTAGGGCTCAGGTCCTCCGAGAGAGAGAATGAAAGAGAGAATTAGAGAGAGCATATGTGGGGTGGCCAGTCATCTTCTGGCTGTGCCGGGTGGAGATTATAACAGAACATGGCCAAGATGTTCAAATGTTCATAAATGACCAGCATGGTCGAATAATAGTAAGGCAGTTCAGTTGAAACTGGAGCAGCAGCATGGCCAGGTGGACTGGGGACAGCAAGGAGTCATCATGTCAGGTAGTCCTGGGGCAAGGTCCTAGGGCTCAGGTCCTCCAAGAGAGAGAAAGAAAGAGGGAAGGAGAGAATTAGAGAACGCACACTGAGATTCACACAGGACACCGAATAGGACAGGAGAGGTACTCCAGATATAACAAACTGACCCTAGCCACCCGACACATAATCTACTGCAGCATAAATACTGGAGGCTGAGACAGGAGGGGTCAGGAGACACTGTGGCCCCATCCGAGGACACCCCCGGACAGGGCCAAACATGAAGGATATAACCCCACCCACTTTGCCAAAGCACAGCCCCCACACCACTAGAGGGATATCTTCAACCACCAACTTACCATCCCGAGACAAGGCTGAGTATAGCCCACAAAGATTTCCGCCACGGCACAACCCAAGGGGGGGGGGGGGGGCCAACCAAGACAGGATGACCTCAACAGTGAATCAACCCACTCAGGTGACGCACCCCCTCCAGGGACGGCATGAGAGAGCCCCAGTAAGCCAGTGACTCAGCCCCTGTAATAGGGTTAGAAGCAGAGAATCCCAGTGGAAGGAGGGGAACCGGCCAGGCAGAGACAGCAAGGGCGGTTCGTTGCTCCAGAGCCTTTCCGTTCACCTTCCCACTCCTGGGCCAGACTACACTCAATCATATGACCCACTGAAGAGATGAGTCTTCAGTAAAGACTTAAAGGTTGAGACCGAGTTTGCGTCTCTGACATGGGTAGGCAGACCATTCCATAAAAATGGAGCTCTATAGGAGAAAGCCCTGCCTCCAGCTGTTTGCTTAGAAATTCTAGGGACAATTAGGAGGCCTGCGTCTTGTGACCGTAGCGTACGTGTAGGTATGTACGGTAGGACCAAATCAGAGGGATAGGTAGGAGCAAGCCCATGTAATGCTTTGTAGGTTAGCAGTAAAACCTTGAAATCAGCCCTTGCTTTGACAGGAAGCCAGTGTAGAGAGGCTAGCACTGGAGTAATATGATCAAATTTTTTGGTTCTAGTCAGGATTCTAGCAGCCGTATTTAGCACTAACTGAAGTTTATTCAGTGCTTTATCCGGGTAGCCGGAAAGTAGAGCATTGCAGTAGTCTAACCTAGAACTAACAAAAGCATGGAATCATTTTTCTGCATCATTTTTGGACAGAAAGTTTCAGATTTTTGCAATGTTACTTAGATGGAAAAAAGCTGTCCTTGAAATGGTCTTGATATGTTCTTCAAAAGAGAGATCAGGGTCCAGAGTAACGCCGAGGTCCTTCACAGTTTTATTTGAGACGACTGTACAACCATTAAGATTAATTGTCAGATTCAACAGAAGATCTCTTTGTTTCTTGGGACCTAGAACAAGCATCTCTGTTTTGTCCGAGTTTAATAGTAGAAAGCTTGCAGCCATCCACTTCCTTATGTCTGAAACACATGCTTCATTGAAATGTACAGCTGTGTGTCATCCGCATAGCAGTGAAAGTTAACATTATGTTTTCGAATAACATCCCCAAGAGGTAAAATATATAGTGAAAACAATAGTGGTCCTAAAACGGAACCTTGAGGAACACCGAAATTTACAGTTGATTTGTCAGAGGACAAACCATTCACAGAGACAAACTGATATCGTTCCGACAGATAAGATCTAAACCAGGCCAGAACATGTCCGTGTAGACCAATTTGGGTTTCCAATCTCTCCAAAAGAATGTGGTGATCGATGATATCAAAAGCAGCACTAAGGTCTAGGAGCACGAGGACAGATGCAGAGCCTCTGTCCGATGCCATTAAAATGTAATTTACCACCTTCACAAGTGCCGTCTCAGTGCTATGATGGGGTCTAAAACCAGACTGAAGCATTTCGTATACATTGTTTGTCTTCAGGAAGGCAGTGAATTGCTGCGCAACAGCCTTCTCTAAAACTTTTGAGAGGAATGGAAGATTCGATATAGGCCGATAGTTTTTGATATTTTCTGGGTCAAGGTTTGGCTTTTTCAAGAGAGGCTTTATTACTGCCACTTTTAGTGAGTTTGGTACACATCCGGTGGATAGAGAGCCGTTTATTATGTTCCACATAGGAGGGCCAAGCACAGGAAGCAGCTCTTTCAGTAGTTTAGTTGGAATAGGGTCCAGTATGCAGCTTGAAGGTTTAGAGGCCATGATTATTTTCATCATTGTGTCAAGAGATATAGTACTAAAACACTTGAGCGTCTCTCTTGATCCTAGGTCCTGGCAGAGTTGTGCAGACTCAGGACAACTGAGGTTTGGAGGAATACGCAGGTTTAAAGAGGAGTCCGTAATTTGCTTTCTAATAATGATAATCTTTTCCTCAAAGAAGTTCATGAATTTATCACTGCTAAAGTGAAAGTCATCCTCTCTTGGGGAATGCTGCTTTTTAGTTAGCTTTGCGACAGTATCAAAAAGGAATTTCGGATTGTTCTTATTTTCCTCAATTAAGTTACAAAAATAGGATGATCGAGCAGCAGTAAGGGCTCTTCGGTACTGCACGGTACCGTCTTTCCAAGCTAGTCGGAAGACTTCCAGTTTGGCGTGGCGCCATTTCCGTTCCAATTTTCTGGAAGCTTGCTTCAGAGCTCGGGTATTTTCTGTGTACCAGGGAGCTAGTTTCTTATGAGAATTTTTTTTAGTTTTTAGGGGTGCAACTGCATCTAGGGTATTGCGCAAGGTTAAATTGAGATCCTCAGTTTGGTGGTTAACTGATTTTTGTCCTATGGCGTCCTTGGGTAGACAGAGGGAATCTGGAAGGACATCAAGGAATCTTTGTGTTGTCTGTGAATTTATAGCACGACTTTTGATGTTCCTTGGTTGGGGTCTGAGCAGATTATTTGTTGCAATTGCAAACGTAATAAAATGGTGGTCCGATAGTCCAGGATTATGAGGAAAAACATTAAGATCCACAACATTTATTCCATGGGACAAAACTAGGTCCAGCGTATGACTGTGACAGTGAGTGGGTCCAGAGACATGTTGGACAAAACCCATTGAGTCGATGATGGCTCCGAAAGCCTTTTGGAGTGGGTCTGTGGACTATTCCATGTGAATATTAAAGTCACCAAAGATTAGAATATTATCTGCTATGACTACAAGGTCCGATAGGAATTCAGGGAACTCAGTGAGAAACGCTGTATATGGCCCAGGAGGCCTGTAAACAGTAGCTATAAAAAGTGATTGAGTAGGCTGCATAGATTTCATGACTAGAAGCTCAAAAGACAAAAATTTATTTTTTTTTTTTTGTAAATTGAAATTTGCTATCGTAAATGTTAGCAACACCTCCGCCTTTGCGGGATGCACGGGGGATATGGTCACTAGTGTAGCCAGGAGGTGAGGCCTCATTTAAAACAGTAAATTCATCAGGCTTAAGCCATGTTTCAGTCAGGCCAATCAAGATTATGATCAGTGATTAGTTCATTGACTATAATTGCCTTTGAAGTAAGGGATCTAACATTAAGTAGCCCTATTTTGAGATGTGAGGTATCATGATCTCTTTCAGTAATGACAGCAATGGAGGTGGTCTTTATCCTAGTGAGATTGCTAAGGCGAACACCGCCATGTTTAGTTTTGCCCAACCTAGGTCGAGGCACAGACAAGTCCATCTCCGTTGTTTTGTTGACGTTGAGTGTGAGGTTATTTTCCTGACAACATACTCCTAGGGCCCTCACCTCCTCCCTGTAGGCCGTCTCGTCGTTGTTGGTAATGAAGCCTACCACTTTAGTGTCGTCTGCAAACTTAATGATTGAGTTGGAGGCGTCTATGGCCATGCAGTCGTGGGTGAACAGGGAGTGAACAGGGCTCCGGGCAGCCGAGCGGAAATGGAGGAAAACTCGCCTCCCCTGCGGACCTGGCATCCTTTCACTCCCTCCTCTCTACATTTTCCTCCTCTGTCTCTGCTGCTAAAGCCACTTTCTACCATTCTAAATTCCAAGCATCTGCCTCTAACCCTAGGAAGCTCTTTGCCACCTTCTCCTCCCTCCTGAATCCTCCCCCCCCTCCCTCCTCCCTCTCTGCAGATGACTTCGTCAACCATTTTGAAAAGAAGGTCGATGACATCCGATCCTCGTTTGCTAAGTCAAACGACACCGCTGGTTCTGCTCACACTGCCCTACCCTATGCTCTGACCTCTTTCTCCCCTCTCTCCAGATGAAATCTCGCGTCTTGTGACGGCCGGCCGCCCAACAACCTGCCCGCTTGACCCTATCCCTCCTCTCTTCTCCAGACCATTTCCGGAGACCTTCTCCCTTACCTCACCTCGCTCATCAACTCATCCCTGACCGCTGGCTACGTCCCTCCCGTCTTCAAGAGAGCGAGAGTTGCACCCCTTCTGAAAAAACCTACACTCGATCCCTCCGATGTCAACAACTACAGACCAGTATCCCTTCTCTCTTTTCTCTCCAAAACTCTTGAGCGTGCCGTCCTTGGCCAGCTCTACCGCTATCTCTCTCAGAATGACCTTCTTGATCCAAATCAGTCAGGTTTCAAGACTAGTCATTCAACTGAGACTGCTCTTCTCTGTATCACGGAGGCGCTCCGCACTGCTAAAGCTAACTCTCTCTCCTCTGCTCTCATCCTTCTAGACCTATCGGCTGCCTTCGATACTGTGAACCATCAGATCCTCCTCTCCACCCTCTCCGAGTTGGGCATCTCCGGCGCGGCCCACGCTTGGATTGCGTCCTACCTGACAGGTCGCTCCTACCAGGTGGCGTGGCGAGAATCTGTCTCCTCACCACGCGCTCTCACCACTGGTGTCCCCCAGGGCTCTGTTCTAGGCCCTCTCTTATTCTCGCTATACACCAAGTCACTTGGCTCTGTCATAACCTCACATGGTCTCTCCTATCATTGCTATGCAGACGACACACAATTAATCTTCTCCTTTCCCCCTTCTGATGACCAGGTGGCGAATTGCATCTCTGCATGTCTGGCAGACATATCAGTGTGGATGACGGATCACCACCTCAAGCTGAACCTCAGCAAGACGGAGCTCCTCTTCCTCCGGGGAAGGACTGCCCGTTCCATGATCTCGCCATCACGGTTGACAACTCCATTGTGTCCTCCTCCCAGAGCGCTAAGAACCTTGGCGTGATCCTGGACAACACCCTGACGTTCTCAACTAACATCAAGGCGGTGTCCCGTTCCTGTAGGTTCATGCTCTACAACATCCGCAGAGTACGACCCTGCCTCACACAGGAAGCGGCGCAGGTCCTAATCCAGGCACTTGTCATCTCCCGTCTTGATTACTGCAACTCGCTGTTGGCTGGGCTCCCTGCCTGTGCCATTAAACCCCTACAACTCATCCAGAACGCCGCAGCCCGTCTGGTGTTCAACCTTCCCAAGTTCTCTCACGTCACCCCGCTCCTCCGCTCTCTCCACTGGCTTCCAGTTGAAGCTCGCATCCGCTACAAGACCATGGTGCTCGCCACGGAGCTGTGAGGGGAACGGCACCTCAGTACCTCCAGGCTCTGATCAGGCCCTACACCCAAACAAGGGCACTGCGTTCATCCACCTCTGGCCTGCTCGCCTCCCTACCACTGAGGAAGTACAGTTCCCACTCAGCCCAGTCAAAACTGTTCGCTGCTCTGGCCCCCAATGGTGGAACAAACTCCCTCACGACGCCAGGACAGCGGAGTCAATCACCACCTTCCGGAGACACCTGAAACCCCACCTCTTCAAGGAATACCTAGGATAGGGTAAGTAAGGGTAAGTAATCCTTCTCACCCCCTTCTCCCCCAACAAGATTTAGATGCAAGTGGCTGTTCCACTGGTTGTCATAAGGTGTATGCACCAATTTGTAAGTCGCTCTGGATAAGAGCGTCTGCTAAATGACTTAAATGTAAATGTAAATGAGTACAAGAGAGTGCTCAGAATGCACCCTTGGGGCGTTCAGTGTTGAGAATCAGCAGGGTGGAGATGTTGTTACCTAACCTCACCACCTGGGGGCGGCCCGTCAGGAAGTCCAGTACCCAGTTGCACAAGGTGGGGTCGAGACCCAGGGTCTCTTGATGATGAGTTTGGAGGGTACTATGGTGTTAAATGCTGAGCTGTAGTTGATGAACAGCATTCTCACATAGGTAATCCTCTTGTCCAGGTGGGTTAGGGCAGTGTGTAGTGTGGTTGCGATTGCGTCGTCTGTGAACCTATTGGGCGGTAAGCAAATTGGAGTGGGTCTAGGGTGTCAGATAGGGTGGAGGTGATATGGTCCTTGACTAGTCTCTCAAAGCACTTCATGATTACGGAAGTGAGTGTTACGGGGTGGTTGTTACGACTCCTACCGAAGTTGGCACCCACGCATTTCATTTTGGTGCCGTATTAAAGTGCACTTTTCCCCTGGACCTCTCTGCTCTCTGCACCTGATTCCTCGCTACACACATAGCCAGCCGTGACAGAATCCCGCACCTACAATATATGGAATCAGCAGGAGCAGCCACACCTCCTCTCCCATCGATGGAGGAGAGGTTCAAACTGGCGGCCATAAGAGAGATTCTGGGAGAAGTGGGTGGAGCACATGCCATACCTCTACAACACTGGGCCTGAAGTAACGGTGAATGAGCAACTGGTTCCATTCAGAAGTACATTTACATTTTCATATCTGTAATGTAAGGGATTTACACTGTTAGTTGTATTATGTATTGCTGTAATATCATTGATTTTTGTGATTGTTTTCTGTGACAATGATACTAATTACTGATAGTAATCTCTTTTGACAAAAGGTTGCTGTCCTTTCCGGCAGTATGTGCCCAGCAAGCCAGCAAAGTATGATATCAAAATATGGGTGGCCTGTGATGCACAATCCAGCTTTGCTTGGAAGATGCATGACAACAGAGGGAAGCCGACTGGTAGAGGCCCGGAGAAGAACCAGGGGATGCGGGTTGTGCTTGATGTGACAGATGGACCGAGGGGGCACAATCCAACGTGTGACAATTTCTTCACCTCTTATGAACTCAGCCAGCAGCTCCTGAAGAGGAAGATCACCATGGTTGGCACAGTTAGAAAGAATAAGCTTGAGCTCCCCCCTGCATTCCTCCCAACAACGGGGAGAGAGGCCTTTTCATAAAAGTTTGCCTTCACCCCCACCACCACTCTAGTTTCTTACCTTCCAAAGAGGAACAAGAACGTGGTCCTTCTGAGCACACTGCACAAAACGTCTGAGATCAGTGATCGTGAGGACAGTAAGCCAGCCATCATCCTGGATTACAACCACAACAAAGGAGGCATGGACAACCTGGACAAGGTGATTGGAACTTACAGTTGCAGGAGGATGACTGCCCGCTGGCCCCTGGTCATCTTTCATAACATCATTGATGTATCCTCATACAATGCCTTTGTGATATGGAACAAGATCAATCCTACCACATGCTTGATAAGGGGAACAAGCGGATGGTGTTCTTGGAGCAGCTGGGAAAAGCACTTGTAACCCCACACATTCAAAGAAGGGAGCGCCTCCCCCGAACACAGCACCCTCTGCAGCTCTTGTGAAAGCTGTCCAGGGGGCTAAATCTTGTCCTGATCCACCTGATGCTGCAGCTAGGGTAGGTAAGAGGAGGAGTTGCCATTTCTGCCCCCAAAAGAAGGACCGTTAAACAAATACTATGTCCTGCACATGTTAGAAATACATCTGCAAAGTCCATGTACACACACTTGATTACTGTCCTACATGTGCTAGTTAGAGTTGATTGATTTATGTTCTTCACATTTTTGTTTTGTATCTATTATCTTATTTTATTCTTATTTATTGTTGTTCATACACCTTGAGCATATCACTATATTGACAAAAAGTTGAAGACTGTTATTGTTTCCCTTCAATAAAATACATTCAAAACTACTTTCTGCACGTTTCTGCTACTTTCTTAGGCTATACAAGTGCTATGTCTTGCAACACAAAATATGTTTATACCTATGCAGTACCTTTGGTAATAATAATAATAATAATAATATATCTCTACTTTAGTAAGGAAAACAATTATGACAGGTGTGTTGTAATAAAAACGAGTGGTGTTCACTGATTAAATGCAATCTTTATGCATTGTTAAGAGGGAAAACCCAGATATTCACAAAGTTTGTGATGTATGTAAAATGTAAAATAGATTTGGGGTTTGAAATTAAATTAAGCTGCTTTATTTTAGGGATTCAGTGAAGGCGGGTCATTTTTTACCCTTAGGACAAGTGGAGTATACAGAATGTTAAGGCGACACAAGGGTTAAATCTGCTTGACCTCATTTCTACCATCATGTTACATGTGCAACCAGAGGGGAAAAAAACTCGAGACCACTTTTACTCCATACACAGAGATGTGTACAAGGCTCTCTTACCCTCCATTTGGCAAATGTGACCATAACTCTATCCTCCTGATTCCTGCTTACAAGCAAAAACTAAAGCAGGAAGTACCAGTGACTCACTCAATACAGAAGTGGTCAGATGACGCAGATGCTAAGCTACAGGACTGTTTTGCAAGCACAGACTGGAATATGTTACGGGATTCTTCCGATGGCAATGAGGAGTACACCACATCAGTCACTGGCTTCATCAATAAGTTCATTGATGACTTCGTCCTCAAACAGGCAAAGTGTTAATACAGGACTAAGATTGAATCGTACTACACCGTCTCCGATGCTCGTCGGATGCTCGTCGGATGTGGCAGGGCTTGCAAACTGTTACGGACTGTGTAGCACAGCCACCCACCCAGTGACACAAGCTTAAAAGATGAGCTAAATTAATTCTATGCTCGATTCGAAGCAAGCAACACTGAAGCATGCATGAAAGCACCAGCTGTTCTTGACGACTGTGTGATCACGCTCTCCGCAGCCAATGTGAGTAAGACCTTTAACCTCTTGATACTCTAGGGGCAGTATTTCATTTTTGGATAAAAAGACGTGCCCGTTTTAAGCTCAATATTTTGTCACAAAAAGATGCTCGACTATGCATGGAATTGATAGCTTTGGAAAGAAAACACTCTGACGTTTCCAGAACTGCAAAGATTTTCACTGTGAGTGCCCTAGAACAGAAGCTTCAGTCAAAACCAAGATGAAACTGCAACCAGGAAATGAACAGGATTTCTGAGGCTCTGTTTTTCATTATTTCCTTATATGGCTGTGAATGCGACAGGAATGAGCCTGCCCTTTCTATCGTTTCCCCAAGGGGTCTCCAGCATTGTGACGTATTTGCAGGATTATCATTGGAAGATTGACCATAAGAGACTACATTTGCCAAGTGTCCGCACGGTGTCCTGCGTGGAAATTGGTGCGCAAAACTCAGCTGCTGGTATTTTTCCATGGGATTCTGAGAGGAAAGCATGCTTCCACGAACGGCATATCAATGAAGAGATATTTGACAAAACACCTTGAGGATTGATTCAAACAACGTTTGCCATGTTTCGGTCAATATTATGGAGTTATTTCGGAAAAAAGTTTGACGTTTTGGTCACTGAATTTTCAGTTCGTTTCGGTAGCCAAATGTGATGTACAAAATGGAGCGATTTGTCCTACACAAAGAATCTTTCAGGAAAAACTGGACATCTGCTATGTAACTGAGAGTCTCCTCATTGAAAACATTCAAAGTTCTTCAAAGGTAAATTATTTTATTTGATTGCTTTTCTGTTTTTTGTGAAAATGTTGCGTGCTAAATGCTACGCTAAATGGTATGCTAGCTATCAATACTCTTACACAAATTATTGATTTTCTATGGTTCAAAAACATATTTTGAAAATCTGAGATGACAGTGTTGTTAAGAAAAGGCTAAGCTTGAGAACAGGCATAATTATTTCATTTGCGATTTTTAGAAATCGTTAACGTTGCGTTATGGTAATGAGCCTGAGGGTGTAGTCACGATCCCGGATCCGGGATGGCTAAGATCAAGAGGTTAAACAGGTCAACAATCACAAAGCCGCAGAGCAGATTACCATGACGTGTACTCTGAGCATGCGCTGAACAACTGGCAATTGTCTTCACTGACATTTTCAACCTGTCCTTGACCTAGTCTATAATACCAACATGTTTCAAGCAAACCACCATAGTCCCTGTGCTTGAGAACACCAAGGTAACCTGCCTAAATGACTACCGACCCGTAGCACTCACGTCTGATGCCATGAAGTGCTTTGAAAGGCTGGTTATGGCTCACATCAACACCATTATCCCAGAAACTATAGACCCACTCCAATTTGCATAACGCCCAAATAGATCCACAGATGATGCAATCTCATTTGCACTCCACACTGCTCTTTCACACCTGGACAAAAGGAACACCTATGTGAGAATGGTGTTCATTAACTACAGCTCAGCATTCAACACCATAGCGCCCACAAAGCTCATCACTAAGCCAAGGACCCTGGGACTAAACACCTCCCTCTGCAACTGGATCCTGGACTCTCTCCCTGATCCTGGACTCCCAGGTGGTAAGGGTAGGTAACAGTACATCTGCCACACTGATCCTAAACACGGGGGTCCCTCAGGGGTGCGTGCTAAATCCCCTCCTGTATTCCCTGTTCACCCATGACTGCATGGCCAAGCACGACTCAAACATCATCTTTGCCAACGACACAACAGTGGTAGGCCTGATCACCGACAACGATGAGACAGTCTATAGGGAGGAGTGTGGTGCCAGGATAACAACATCTCCCTCAACGTGATCAAGACAAAGGAGATGATTGGGGACTACAGGAAAGGGAGGGCAGAAAAGTTTCTACAGCTGCACCATCAAAAACATCTGGTTGCATCACCGCCTGTTATGGCAACTGCTCAGCCTCCGACCGCAAGGCACTACAGAGAGTAGTTCATATGGCCCAGCTTCCTGCCATACAGGACCTCTATACCAGGCGGTATCAGAGGAAGGCCCTAAATATTGCTAAGACTCCAGCCACCCTAGTCATAGACTGTTCTCTCTGCTACTACACGGCAAGCGGTACCAGAGCACCAAATCTAGGTCCAAAAGGCTTCTTAACAGCTTCTACCCACAAGCCATAAGATCCCTGAACAGCTAATCAAATGTCTACCCAGACTATTTGCATTGACCCCCAACCCCCCACACCCCCATTTTTATGCTGCTGCTCTGTTGATTATCTATTTCTTTGTCACTTTACCTCTACCTATTTAACCTCAAATACCTCAACTAACCTGTGTCCCCGCACATTAACTCTGTACCTGTACCGCCTGTATGTAGCCTTGCTACTGTTATTTTATTGTTGCTTCTATTTCAGCTTGTTTAGTAAATACTTTCTTAACACTTATTTTTCTGAAAACTGCATTGTTGTTTAAAGGCTTATAAATAAGCATTTCACTGTTGTATTCGGCGCATGTGACAAATAACATTTGATTTTTTTGAACAACAGCAGTCAATCACCCAAGTTAACTGGTTAACATTGCCTAGCTTGCTAGCTACTTCCAGACATAAATGAGAGAACAGCTCACTGACAATTTTACTCACCCTAGAAGAGCTGTTTTTATGTTATTCAGAGCATTGCTGACTGCAACTGTGCTGCTGACAACAATTTACATTTTTTTGCCATTTTTTTGCCAACCATAATCATCGGGTGTTGAGCGTTTGTAAATTTGTCAGTTATTCTACGTTCTGGCACACTCAGACGGGAGTAGATAGCCAGAGCTAATATACCAGCTATGTCTATCAACAGTTGTCGCAGTGACGCTCTATTAAAATGGTTACTTACAGAGTGGAGTCTTTTGTTAAGAAATGCAACCAGCTAGCTAGGTAAACAATGAACCATAATCCCAACTCATGACGTTACTACCCTGCATGAATCTGCTAACTAGCTAACATCAGGCTATAACTTGCAAAGCAAATGGCTCTGAGATATGAATAATATTACTACACAGATACACGTAACATTAGCTAGCTGACCTAACAACTGCAGTCTTTGATTATCAGAGGACAGAAAACATCATAAAGAAAAAGGCTTCATTATACTCAAATTAGACAGCACTGAATATTATATTGCAATCATTTACAATGATTACATCAAGATAGCTAGCTAATAGAACATTAGCTGATTACATTTAATTCACTTAGCTAAACAGTGTGTAAAGTTAGCTAGATATCTAGCTAGCAGCTCAGTTGAGTTAGCCTATAATGTAGCCAGCTAGCTAGCTAGCTTATAATAGATAATCGTTTTTACATTTTAAAAATGTATTTACTTACTTGAATAGGTTCTGCCACTGCCTCCATTGTTTGGGTCCTTACAAAATCAAAATAATGGGCAATCTTCACAATATTTTGGGGGGAAGCAAAGCGCAACCAGCAGCCATGTGGACGAATGGAGACAATGAAAAAAGTGTTTGTCTCAAGAGCGGTTTAGAACATATAAATTGCAGGCTGTCGGCCACAAGTAGCATAGTCAACAACTATCCGGACGGAAAACAGTGATGCCTATAACACACAGCATCCCTTCTACGGGCGTGTGGGGGGAAGGTTCTTGAAATTCAATCAAAATCTTGCCGCTGGGAGCCAGGAGGGCCATTCAAACCGTTTCTGCAATACAAAATTCTCCAGATCCCCAAGGGAGCCGTGACAACGATGAGATTTTGGAGGTATGGCAACACAGGACTAGATTTGCCCTAATGAGAAATGTATCAACCTCCACAAAAAATGTCCATTCATTATAATTCACATAATAATGTACATTTCCTGTTGCTGGCTCAAAGTAATATCCTACACCTGTTCGCATCTGGTTGTGAAAACTTTGTTTGAGCTCAAATGCTGATCTGCTATGTGATAGTGGTGGAATCTTCGAGTCAGTTAGGTGAGTAAAGTGGTGAACGATCAACAATTTGGATCAACTACCAACTCATATCACTCAATGCATTTGACACCAATGAGACTGAGAATCAATATTTAGTAAACACATATGTATGATTAATGATGGGTGGATTTTAGCCTTATAGGGTAATTACCGGGTAATCTCTGGTAGTGAAGTGAGCTGTATCATAGTCCTGTCACTGCTTCACTCCCTGGCTACGCTGATGCTCTTCCTCCACGACAATATCCGTCTCTGCCTCCTCTTCGCCTCTTCACACTATATACAGTGCATTCGGAAAGTATTCAGACCCCTTGACTTTTTCCTAATTTTGTTACGGTGCAGTCTTATTCTAAAAATGTATTAAATTACAAATTGTCCTCATCCATCTACATGCAATTCCCCATAATGACAAAGCCAAAACAGGTTTTTAGAAAAATAAAAACAGAAATACCTTATTACATAAGTATTCAGACCCTTTGCTATGAGACTCGATATTGAGCTCAGGTGCATCCTGATTCCATTGATCATCCTTGAGATGTTTCTTCAACTTGAATGGAGTCCACCTGTGGTGAATTCAATTGATTGCACATGATTTGCAAAGGCACACACCTGTCTATATAAGGTCCCACAGTTGACAGTGAATGTCAGAGCAAAATCCAAGCCAGAGCAAAATCTTGTTTCACATGACAGCCCACTTGGAGTTTGCCAAAATGGACCTAAAGCGTCTCAGACCATGAGAAACAAGATTCTCTGGTCTGATGAAACCAAGATTAAACTCTTTGGACTGAATGCCAAGCGTCCCGTCTCGAGGGAACCTGGCACCATCCCTATGGGGAAGCATGGTGTTGGCAGCATCTTGGTGTGGGGTTGTTTTTCAGCGGCAGGGGCTGGGAGACTAGTCAGAATTGAGGCAAAGATGAACGGAGCAAAGTACAGAGAGACCAGAGCACTCAGGTCCTCAGACTGGGGTGAAGGTTTACCTTACAACAGGACAACAACCCTAAGCACACAACCAAGACAACGCCGGAATGGCTTTGGGACAAGTCTCTGAATGTTCTTGAGTGGCCCAGCCAGAGCCCGGACTTGAAGCCAAACGAACATCTCTGGAGAGACCTGAAAATAGCTGTGCAGCGAAGCTCTCCATCCAACCTGACAGAGCTCGAAAGGATCTGCAGAGAAGAATGGGAGAAAGAAAAACAAATACAGGTGTGACAAGTTTATAGCTTCATACCTAAGAAGACTCAAGGCTATAATCGCTGCAAAAGTGCTTCAACAAAGTACTAAGTAAAGGGTCTCAATACTTATGTAAATGTGATGTTTCATTTTTGTAATTTTTATACATTTTCAAACATTGAAAAAAAACAGTTTTTGCTTTGTCATTATGGGGGATTTTGTGTAAATTGATGACGTAAAAAACAATGTAATACATAGTGGGTGTGCACGTCACCGTTTCTGACAGGTGTATAAAACCGAGCACACAGCCATGCAATGTCCATAGAGAAGCATTGGCAGTAAAATGGCCTTACTGAAGAGCTCAGTGGCTTTCAACGTGGCACAGTCATATTATGCCACCTTTCCAACAAGTCAGTTCGTCAAATTTCTGCCTTGCTAGAGCTGCCTGGTCAACTGTAAGTGCTGTTATTGAAGTGGAATCGTCTAGGAGCAAAAACGGCATAGCCGAGAAGTAGCAGGCCATAAGAGCTCACAGAACAGGACCGCAGAGTGCTGAAGTGCGTGGCACATAAAAATCTTCTGTCATCGGTTGCAACATTCTCTACCGAGTTCCAAAATGCCTCTGGAAGCAATGTCAGCACAAGAACTGTTCAATGGGAGCTTCATGAAATGGGTTTCCATGGCCAAACAGCCGCATACAAGCCTAAGATTAAAATGTGCAGTGCCAAAGGTCGGCTGGAGTGGTGTAAAGCTAGCCACCATTGGACTCTGGAGCAGTGGAAATACGTTCTCTGGAGTGATGAATAACGCTTTACCATCTGCCAGTCCAGCGGACCAATCTGGGTTTAGCGGATGCCAGAGGAGTGCTACCTACCCCAACCCAATGCATAGTGCCAACTGTAAAGTTTGGCGGAGGAGGAATTATGGTCCGGGACTGTTTTTCACTTTAAAAAAAAAAATTCCTTCAGGAGAAATATCATCAAAATAAATACATACATATAAATAATAATTGAGAATGTGTTTCTTTCATTGGCTTACATACATAGGGAGTGCGAAAAGCCCTGGAGATCCCATAGCAGTGTTTCTAGGGGGATTGGATAAACATAGATCTGTGTAGAAGCCTTATACTCTTGGCAGAGCTGATGATCTCGCGATTGCATCGGGGGAATTGGTGCACTTGCCAGGAGAGATGCAGGGTTAGCAACATTTTATTCTGAGAGGAAATTCCTTCTATTTCTCCATTATTCATCATGTTCTCTGAGGGGTTGGACTCTCTAAATGCTCTAGCAGAGACAAGTCCGAATAAAAACGATTCATCCCCATAGATATCCATCCAGGAAAGAAACGCATATCATATGTGAAAGTTGAAGGACATATGGGATACACACTTCCTATTGACTTCATCACTCAATAGTTGTACAATGCCCTCTTCAGAGGACGTGAATGGACCTACAGTGTAGAAGAATCTGGGCTAAGTATTGAAAAACAAGGACTATAACAGTCTTCCCCCCACCGGACTTCCACATGTTATTTGCATCAGGGAGGCATGAAATATTGACCAGTTGGACGAGTGGAGAGGCTGTGCTTTCTCATAAAATCCACAGGTAGCCTACATTAAATGAAATGGCAGGCTTCAACAAACTAGGTACATCAAATCAAATCAAATGTTATTGGTCACACACATATTTAGCAGATGTTATTGCGGGTGTAGCGAAATGCTTGTGTTCCTAGCTCCAACAGTGTAATAATATCTAACAATTCACAACAATACACACAAATCTAAAATAAAATAATGGAAATAAGAAATATATAAAAATTAGGTTGAGCAATGTCGGAGTGGCATTGACTAAAATACAGTAGAATAGAATACAGTACATACATATGAAATGAGTAAAGCAGTATGTAAACATTATTAAAGTGACTCGTGTTCCATTATTAAAGTGGCCAGTGATTCCATGTCTATGTAAACTCAGCAAAAAAAGAAAGGTCCTCTCACTGTCAACTGCGTTTATTTTCAGCAAACTTAATTAACATGTGTAAATATTTGTATGAACATAACAAGATTCAACAACAGACATAAACTGAACAAGTTCCACAGACATGTGACTAACAGAAATGGAATAATGTGACCCTGAACAAAGGGGGAGTCAAAATCAAAAGTAACAGTATCTGGTGTGGCCACCAGCTGCATTAAGTACTGCAGTGCATCTCCTCCTCATGGACTGCACCAGATTTGCCAGTTCTTGCTGTGAGATGTTACCCCACTCTTCCACCAAGGCACCTGCAAGTTCCCAGACATTTCTGGGGGGAATGGCCCTAGCCCTCACCCTCCGATCCAACAGGTCCCAGATGTGCTTAATGGGATTGAGATCTGGACTCTTCGCTGGCCATGTCTTGCAGGAAATCACGCACAGAACGAGCAGCATGTTTGGTGGCATTGTCATGCTGGAGGGTCATTGGGCGTTTCTGGTGTAACTCGGGCAGTTGTTGTTCCAATCCTATACCTGTCCCGCAGGTGTGATGTTCGGATGTACCGATCCTGTGCGGGTGTTGATACAGCGATCCTGTGCGGGTGTTGGTCTGCCACTGCAAGGACGATGAGCTGTCCTACCTGTCTCCCTGTAGCACTGTTTCAGGTGTCTCACAGTACGGACATGGCAATTTAATGGCAACATCTGCAGTCCCCATCGCTCCTTGCAGAATGCCTAAGGCACGTTCACACAGATGAGTAGGGACCCAGGGCATCTTCCTTTTGGTGTCAGTAGACATGCCTCTTTAGTGTCCTGAGTTTTCATAACCGTTCCTACCGCCTACCGTTCCACAGGTGCATGTTCATTAATTGTTTATGGTTCATTGAACAAGCATAAATCCTTTACAATGAAGATCTTTGAAGTTATTTGGATTTTGTGATGGCTATTTAACAGTCTGATGGCCTTGAGATAGAATCTGTTTTTCAGTCTCTCGTCCCCAGCTTTGATGCACTTGTACTGACCTCGCCTTCTGGATGATAGCTGGGTGAACAGGCCGTGGCTCGGGTGGTTGATGTCCATGAGGATCAGGTGCTGTAGGTGTCCTGGAGGGCAGGCAGTGTGCCCCCTGTGATCCGTTGGGCAGACCGCACCACCCTCTGGAGAGGCCTGCGGTTGCGGGCGGTGCAGTTACTGAAGCAGGTGGTGATACAGCCCGACAGGATGCTCTCAATTGTGCAGGGAGTACAGGAGGGGGCTGAGTACGCACCCTTGTGGGGCCCCTGTTTTTAGGAGTGTAGTGGGGGTGTTGTTTCCTATCTTTATCACCTGGGGGCGGCCCATCAGGAAGTCCAGGACCAAGTTGCACAGGGCAGAATTCAGACCCAGGGCCCCGAGCTTGATGATGAGCTTGGAGGGTACTATGGTGTTGAAGGCTGAGCTATAGTCAATTAACAGCATTCTTACATAGGTATTCCTCTTGTCCAGATGGGATAGGGCAGTGTGCATGGCGATTGCATCATCTGTGGATCTATTGGTGCGGCAAGCAAATTGAAGTGGGTCTAGGGTGTCAGGTAAGGTAGAGGTGATCCTTAACTAGCCTCTCAAAGCACTTCATGATGACAGAAGTGAGTGCTACGGGGTTATAGTAATTTAGTTCAGTTACCTTTTCTTTCTTGGGTACAGGAACAATGGGGGAGATCTTGAAGCATTAGGGGATAGCAGACTGGGCTAGGGAGAGATTTAATATGTCCGTAAACACTCCAGCCAGCTGGTCTGCGCATGCTCTGAGGACGCGGCTAGGGATGCCATTTGGGCCGGCAGCCTTGCGAGGGTTAACACACTTAAATGTCTTACTCACGTCGGCTAGAATGAGAGGTCACAGTCCTTGGGAGCGGGCCGCATTGAAGGCACTGTTTTCTCCTCAAAGTGGGTGAAAGAAGGTGTTTAGCTTGTCTGGGAGCAAGACGCCGGTGTCCACAACGTGGCTGGTTTTCCCTTTGTAATCCGTGATTGTCTGTAGGCCCTGCCACAGATGTCTCGTGTCTGAGCCATTGAATTCCTACACCACTTTGTCTCTGTACTGATGTTTTGCCTGTTTTATTGCCTTACAGAGGGAATAAGAACACTGTTTATATACGACCATACTCCCAGTCACCTTGCCATGGTTAAATACGCTTTCAGTTTAGCACGAATGCTGCCATCTATTCACGGTTTCTGGTTTGGGTAGGTTTTAATAGTCACAGTGGGAACAACATCCCCTATACACTTCCTGACCATGTCCGTGTATACATCAATGTTATTATCCAAGGCTATCCAGGACATATCCCAGGTTAAAACAATCTTGGAGCATGGATTCCGATTAGTTAAACCAGCGTTGAAAAGATCTTAGCACGGGTACTTCCTGTTTGAGTTTCTGCTAGGAAGGGAGGAGCAAAATGGAATCATGTTCTGGGCGGGTAGGGCCTTGTAGGCATCCCGGAAGAGAAAATAACAGTGGTCGAGTGTTTTCTCAGCGAGAGTGCTACAGTCAATGTGTTGATAGAACTTTGGTAGCGTTTTCCTAAAATTTGCTTTGTTAAAATCCCCAGCTACAAAAAACGCTGCCTCAGGATATGTGGTTTCCAGTTTGCATAAAGTCCAGTGTAGTTCCTTGTTGGCCGCCATGGAGTCGGCTTGAGGGGTATACACACGGCTGTGACTGTAACTGAAGGATAAATATCTTGGGAGGTAACACAGTCAGCATTTGATTCTGAGGTATTCTAGGTCAGGTGAACAAAAGAACTTGAGTTTCTGTACGTTATCACAATCACACCACAAGTGGTTAATCATAAAACATAAAACGCCCCTCCTTCTTCCCGGAGAGGTCTTTATTCCTGTCTGTGCGATGTACTGAGAGCCCAGCTAGCTGTATGGACGGGTACAGTATATCCAGAGAGAGCCATGATTCTGTGAAATAGAGTATGTTATTGTCCCTGATGTCTCTGTGGAAGGAAATCCTCGCCCTGAGCTCGTCTACTTTATTGTGCAGAGACTGAACATTAACAAATAATATACTCTGAAGCTGTGGATCGTGTGCCTGCCTCCTAACTCAGACTAGAAGTCCACTCCGCCGGTGGTGTGTTGGAACAGCCTCTGGGATAAGTTAAATTGCCCTGGGGGGTGCGAACAAAGGATCCAACTCGGGAAAGTCATATTCCTGGTCATAATGCTGGTGAGTTACTGCCGCTCTGATATCCAAAAGTTAGTTTCGGCTGTATGTAATCTCAACCGGCTGTATGTAAGAACAACAAAGGGCACGGTAAGGTTCAACATGGTAAACATTAATACTGTATGACACAATTTACCGCAAACATCTACACAAAATAAAAACATTGGTGAAATTCTATACCCACTTTAGCGTTTAGCCAATTAGTAAACATGGAATCGTCTCTCTACAAGATCATTGACTATGGGACAATTATTAGGTTGTTTCTATGCCCTGCCTGTAGCCTGTTGGAAAGTCTGATCAATCAGGGGGTTCAGATGGATGGCGATCGGGACAGTGAGGCTGCAGTTTGCAGTCCATAGCAGATCCGGCTAAAGTTTGTCCAGTAAAGATTATCCAGCTGTCCCAAGGATTAGGCTTTATGCTTACGTGATTAGGCCACATGGCACTGTGGCTAGACCAGGCGCCTCTGGCCCACCCCGGGAATGTGAGATGGGAGATGGGATGGGTGATGCCACCATGGGATGAGATGGGATGGGCAGGATTGGGCACAACACACCATGAGGCTGGGCATGGGCACAGTAAAGGCCATCCATGAACAACCCTGGAGGTAGAGAAATACCAGCTCATGTAGGCAGAGAATTTACCCAGATGAACGTGTTGATTCTAATACAGTCCAAATGACCATAATAGCAAGTTCCCTTTGCAGCCGATTAAACATTGAATACATGCTCTCACTGAAGAGTAACTATTGGGAAGTCATTGATTTCTACAAAGCGGAACAACTTACAAGGTCTTGATGGGAACCATGGGAAAGCTTTAAAACATGGGAAACAGTGACGTTAATAGGAATAACCCTGGCTTTCCACCGTATCCTCTTACCGAAATGTGTTCATGTTGGCTGGGTAGAGCTTGAATTGACTGACATGTGGAATGACAAACAGTGTGACAGCATGGTGTTTGCTGTGAGCACCCAAGGCCCTCCAGCTCAGAGCCTTGCACAGCTGCACACGGTTCAAGGAGTCCACACACACACACAGTACCAGACACTATGGCTCAGAGTCAACAGAAATGCTGAACTCATGGGTCATAACCAGCACTAGCTTAAGTAAGGTCGTTATTGCAGTAGCCCGTAAAATCAGATATTCTAACACAAATATTCTCTGCTCAACCTGTGAGTGTGCAGTGCCTCTTACTTACTTGCTTTCTCTCTCCCTCTGCCTCTCACATTCTCTCTCTCTCTTTTTCTCTTCCTCCCTCTCTCTCACCCTCGCTATCTGTCTCACTCTCTCAATGACTCTCAGAATCTTTCTGGTATTCTATCAACAGTAGTAAACAATATTAAACAGTATTGCTGTATAAAGGAAACCTTTTCCCTTGTAGAGCTGCAGCAGAACAGGGATTTAGTGTCCGGGATGAAAGGCAGAGGGCAGACTGCCTTTCATCCCTCTGTCTCACCAGCTGTGCAATTCAAACAGTCTACTTAGTGAGCTACATTAATAGAGAACCTCACGGAGCACTGTCACATTTGTCCTCATTTGAGTCAATGTCAAAGTCCATGATGCCAATTCAAACACACTTTCAATTTAATGAATTAAATGTTGTTTTATTCATTGTCAACCAACAGTGTTATAGTTAATTATGTTGTCGTGCAAATAAGGGTCCATCCCCATTCGTTTTTTCTTTTCTTTTCCATTGTATTTTAACTTCGTAAGACATGCCAATAGTAAATGACATAATGAAACGTGGCAGAAATGTGAGTGAGTTTGAGGAATGCACTGAGTCCTACAACCCTACAGCACTAGCTGCTGCTGTAATCCCAACCACAAATGCTAGATAGTTTGCATTAGTGCGAATTCCCACACTGGCTGGTTTTTGTCGGCAAGGCCAGTGTTTGCCAACCAAATTGAATCCCAGTGGATAGGGGGGTCTTGTTTAACCAAGAGGCACTTAAATATCTGTCACCAAGAACCCAACAAGTGTGGCTTGCTGGATTTCAATGGGAACCTCTCATAAAGGAGGGGGATCTATTCTAGAAGGACATGGAGAGAGGGGGCGGATCACCATTTTTTGTGAATTTGATCATTTGTTGGCCGAGGTCGGCCCTTTAAGATCAGGGGGGTGAAATTCGTTAATCCATTGATTTTGCAGGAGTTAACACACTGGCCTGGTTCCAAGTGAGACTTAATTCACAATGAGGACTGGGGGGAGATATTGAGAGGAGATGGTGGGAAAGTTGAAATGCTGCTTTTCTTTGACAAAAAGAGGGAATTTGAAGATCAGTCTGAAGAGGAAATTGGAACGGTGGTCTGCGGTAGGTTTGTTTCACTATAAAACCAACTCCATGTATACTCCTCCTCATCTCTGCTACCTGATCAATGCAATGGAGTTGAACATGATTGTTACCTATTTAGTTCATGTACTTTATCTTTATTATCACAGGTTTACTTGGATAAGACGATTAAGATATGAATGGTAAAGTATTAGACAATTTTGCCAGACTGGCAAGGTTAACTAAACTATGTTGGACTAAAGAACATGTCAGAAAGACAAATTGACTGAGGAAAAAACCAAGCAGTCATACATTGCCATCTCTTCCAAATATTTATTATTAAATCATACCACCTAAGAGTATTTTCCATAGCGATGCAAAACAGTCAAACATTGTCATCATCTGTATCAAACGCACGTAGTGATAGATCATTTCATTTGGAGAGACTGTTAGGAACAAGGGGTGCATTGTCAAACGAGTTGACCCGGAGACGGATTGGGAGATTCTGGCGACGTGTTAAAACAGGAGAGCAAACACACACATAGCAGACCAGGACAAAGAGACATTCCTTGTGTCAGTGGTTCTTGTTTTCCTTCACAATGTTTTCAATTACGTTAGCAGACCTGTTGAGAGAGACAGGCGAGAATACCATGAAAAACCCCCTCACAAGCCTGACATATACATGTATTTATGGATGTGCTGCAGTGACACAGGAATGGTCCTTCACCTTGACTTATTGAATTATGAAGACTCTGTCGACAGGTCGAGCAACTGTCTCCCTCGCTGTGTGTTCCCATGTATTCATTTTACTCATCCCTATTCCACAGCTGTCAGTGCCTTCTCTCTCTGTGTACTCCATTCTTCTGGCTGTAACCGGCTAGGACCGGGGCCAGGGGAGGTAGCTGGGTGCACCTTGCATTCTCTGATCACAATGACAGCGGGTCATGATTTGGGTCAACTCCACACAAAACTAGTCACATGATCTGGCTGACAAATGAGGCCTGGTGGAGCCATTTTCTCACGTTTGTTTTTATGTGGAATGAAGTGATGCCTCGATGTAACAAAGACTGTTGGAGGACTGGCTTTTGTTTTCATTCTGGATCTATGCACTCTATGAACTCTGAATACAGTAGAGTAGGCCTATACTTTAGTATGTCTAGATATTCAACATACAGTTTGAGTATTTACCTGGTACTTTCCGAAGCCATATTTACCTGGTAACAGGTTACATTGGTCTTACTTTCATCGCCATTCGATGGAGAAAAAAATTCTACCTGAAAAGATCTCTGAAATCCAAGATGTTTCAAGTGAAGGGGGGATTTCAAAAACGTAGTACGATATTTCTACTGGCTGACTAAGAGGCTGAGCACACAGAGAGCACATATTTCCTCTAGTCAGGTGTCGACAGTTCACCACAGTACAACGTGCTGCACAGCTCATGACCAGGTGATGGACGACAGGAGTGTTACAGTGTTGTTTTAGAGTGCTGAGTGCGTACTCCAATGATCATGACCTATCTGACTGCTAACAACCTTGTACTGTGTAACAGCCACTAATCTGCAGCTGTTTAAATTATTAAGCCTGTGATATGTCACTGTTTTTTAAAAGTATGCATATTGCATATAAAGGTCATGCAATGTATAGATTGCACTTATGATTTTGATGTTGTGCATTTGCAAAGAAAAATGTCGCAACTAGACGAGTTTCAGAAGAAAGTTCTTTGTTTCTGGCCATTTTGAAGCCAGTAATCGGACCCACAAATGCTGATGCTCCAGATACTCAACTAGTCTAAAGAAGGCCAGTTGTATTGCTTCTTTAATCAGCACAACACTTTTCAGCTGTGCTAATATAATTGCAAAAGGATTTTCAATGATCAATTAGCCTTTTAAAATGAACACAGGAGTGAGGGTTGTTGATAATGGGACTCTATACGCCTACTGTTCTTTTATATTCTATAAAAGAATCTGCTGTTTCCAGCTACAATAGTAATTTACAACATTAACAATGTCTACTTGATGTTATTTTAATGGACAAAAAAATAGCTTTTTTTCAAAAACAAGAACATCAAACTTTTGAACGGAAAAGTAATTTAGTAATTTAGGTGATCTATCCCTTTAAAAATAGGGGGAGTGGTCACCTAATAGCAGGAACATTACCGTCTAATGGTCAGAACCTGGTAATATTAGGATGTACAATGGGACAAAAAACCAACAGCTTCAATGACTAATGTCTCTGAAGTGGGGAAAAAAAACCCATCAAATTCATTGAGAAACAATGATGAAGAAACAATACAAAGGGAATGAGACAGGTTAGAGAAGGATTTTTAAGCCTGGAGACAACTGAGACATGGATTGTGGAAGTAGGCGCACCGGTTTGTGTCAAGAACTGCAATGCTGCTGGGTTTTTCATGTTCAACAGTTTCTCGTGTGTATCAAGAATGGTCCACCACCCAAAGGACATCGAGCCAGTTTGACACAGTTATGGGAAGCATTGGAGTCAACATGTGCCAGCATTCCTGTCGAACGCTTTCGGCACCTTGTAGAGTCCATGCCCCGACGAATTGAGGCTGTTCTGAGGGGGGGTGCAACTCAATATAAGGAAGTTGTTCCTAATGTTTGGTATACTCAGTGTATACTCAGTATATACTCATTGTTGGGGTGGGATTGGCGTGGGGTGTGGGGGATCCCTGGGTGGCTTTTCACCATTTCTTTGGATTCCTCATGTCTAACTCCTTGTTAGAAAAAGGTTTGGTCCAAATGGAATGTTAGGAACTATATTTCTTCTATATTATGTGAATCCTATAAATTAAAATGGCTAATTTGGGTGCAATCAATTAGGTTAATTTCTCAGAGATGTCATTAAATTTTAACAAAATAATGTTGCAGGATTGCTAATCTAACAACAGAAACAATTTCAGAACTGAAATGATGGGTGTCAAAATTCTCGTTCTTACTTTTTGAAGTGGAACGACCCAATAGCTTTTGAAATGAACAACTACTGTGTTTATCTCACAGGTATTGCTTATCTTACTTTGGCATATCTGAAAACAGACACTGATTAATTATGTTTGCTTGATGGTTCTAACCTCGATGTGAAACAGTAGACAGTAATGGGGAAACATAAAACATAATACTTGTGTGACCAGCTCGTCATTGGCTCTTCAGGCTGGTTTGTGCTAAGAATTTTGCCCGAGATAGAAGATTCAGTGCAGCGATTTCTGGGGTAACAGCCCTCCTAACGTTGGAGATGGAATCACAGAAACCAATTTGTTTGAATGCTGTGTTGCACTACACATGTGGAAGAATTCTGGACAGAGGGTTAATGGGAAGCGGGAGGGGTTTTTGATAGATGACACCACCATTTAAATAAACACCGTTGCCCATTAATTTACAGCATATTTCATCTTCTTTGTAAAAAAATTCAGGGATGGTGAAATATTTCCAGGATTATGTTTTGACAACCCTATTATCATGCCTTCCCCAAAATGTTGGTCTTGTTAAATTTTTGGAGGAAACAAAACACTTTAGGATAATTTCATAATTGAATCCTATTTCCCTTATTTTGGATGTTTTGGTTTGGGTCTGCACCTTGAAATAACGGATCAAAGATTCAACCACAGGCATTCTTTCTCTTTCTGCATCCGACCTTTTGATTGAGATTCACAAAAATGTCTCAACATCTAAAACAGACTAGAGTATTTTGGAAAAACAAACATCTCTGTTTCAACTTCTAGCCTAATGCTCATCATGAACCCTTTTTAACTCTTCCAGTAATTGTTCCTTCGGAGCCCAACTACAGCCCTTCACCCAAAGAGCTTAGCCTTTCACAGCAACATCTCCAATGTCTCGCCACAAGAACCTGGTGCTGGAACCCTCATTCACCCAATAGACCAGTAGACTCACGTTCAGCCAGAAACCTTTGGCTTCTTGGCTCCTCAAATCAATTATTACAGGCCTTCCCAGACTTTCCCAACTTCCTAAGAAAGAAAGAAAGAAAGAAAGAAAGAAAGAAAGAAAGAAAGAAAGAAAGAAAGAAAGAAAGAAAGAAAGCGTCCCTCTCTCGTCTAATATGACGATCCCCAAAAATACCAGACCCAATTCCAAAAGAAATCGCCATACTCCTGACACTGTCATCAAAGGCAGAGTTTAAAAAAGCAGAATAAAATCAGAAACCGTCCATAAAGTACCTTTGTTAATGTAAAGAAATCCTGATGATCAGGCATTTACATTTTCCCATGGGGAATGTGAAGCTCGCGTGGAGTGACACAGTAAAAATGAAAGCAGATTTAGTTAGTCTCAAGTGTTCACGGCAGACCTGCAGAGCAAATCAGCTTAATGTGGCTTAGCCTAAATATTTACAAATGCAGTCGTAATGGGCTACTCCCCCGGAGGTACCATCCTTCCCAGTGTCAATGAAAATTATAATCTATAAAAATAGAGAGGATACCAGACTTTTAATATCACAAAGACCACTGATACTGTACAGTGTTACAGACAGGTTCTTAAGGCTGTCACATTTCTGACAAGCAAATCAGGGTTCTATTAGAACACAACTGAGAATATCTGAGAAGTGATCAATTATATTATCTTAAAAGGACAACTTTGTTTCTCTCTCTCATAGTGTACTTTCTCTCTCTATGTATAAGTACTGTGCGAGGATGAAGAATGAGAACACCAATTGAATTGATACATTGTATTGATTGTGTCTGACGCAAAAATGTTCATTCTGGATGGCTGGTTCTCTATCATTGCAACATTCACACGTCCCACAATGTCTTGGTACCTTGGCTCTAGCAGCAGGGCTCCTACACAGAGCTTGAATTTTATTTGGATACTATTACTGAGCCTTTGTTTGGACTTCAATGGAAGCTGATATGAGTTGTAAGGGGAGCCTAGCCTGTTGGTACAAGAGTCTCTTGAAAAGGTCAAACACTATGGTCTGGTTTTTTAAAGATCCCTTTGGGATGCTGGGTGAATGGTTTGAAGGCCTCTTACATGTAAACAATAAGAAACTAGTTGGTCAATAAGAAACAAGACAGTTTATCAGCCTATTTAAAATATATATATATATATATATATATATATATATATATATATATATATATATATATATATATATATATATATATATATATATATATATATATATTCACCTTTATTTAACCAGGTAGGCTAGTTGAGAACAAGTTCTCATTTACAACTGCGACCTGGCCAAGATAAAGCAAAGTAGTTCAACACATACAACAACACAGAGTTACACATGGAGTAAACAAACATACAATCAATAATACAGTAGAAAAATGTATATACAGCATGTGCAAATGAGGTAGGATAAGGGAAGTAAGGCAATAAATAGGCCATGGTGGCGAAGTAAATTACAATATAGCAATTAAACACCGGAACGTGCAGAAGATAAATGTGCAGTACAGATAGTGAGGTGCAAAGGAGCAAGATAAATAAATGAATATAGTATGGGGATGAGGTAGTTGAATGGGCTATTTACGGATGGGCTATGTCCAGGTGCAGTGATCTGTGAGCGGCTCTGACAGCTGGTGCTTAATGCTTGTGAGGGAGATAAGAGTCTCCAGCTTTAGTGACTTTTGAAGTTCGTTCCAGTCATTTGCAGCAGAGAACTGGAAGGAGAGGTGGCCAAAGGAATAATTGGCTTTGGGGGTGACCAGTGAGATATACCTGCTGGAGAGTGTGCTACGGGTGGGTGCTGCTATGGTGTCCAGTGAGCTGAGATAAGGTGGGGCTTTAACTAGCAGAGACTTGTAGATGACCCGGAGCCAGTGGGTTTGGAAACGAGTATGAAGCGAGGGCCAACCAACGAGAGCGTACAGGTCGCAGTGGTGGGTAGTATATGGGGCTTTGGTGACAAAACGGATGGCACTATGATAGACTGCATCCAATTTGTTGAGTAGAGTGTTGGAGGCTATTTTGTAAATGACATCGCCGAAGTCTAGGATTGGTAGGATGGTCAGTTTGACGAGGGTATGTTTGGCAGCATGAGTGAAGAATGCTTTGTTGCGAAATAGGAAGCCGATTCTAGATTGAATTTTGGATTGGAGATGTTTAATGTGAGTCTGGAAGGAGAGTTTACAGTCTAACCAGACACCTAGGACTTTGTAGTTGTCCACATATTCTAAGTCAGAAACGTCCAGAGTAGTGATGCTGGATGGGCAGGCAGGTGCGGACAGCGATCGGTTGAAGAGCATGCATATAGTTTTACTTGCATTTAAGAGTAGTTGAAGGAGAGTTGTATTGCATTGAAACTCGTCTGGAGGTCAGTTAATACAGCGTCCAAAGAAGGGCCAGAGGTATAGAGAACGGTGTTGTCTGCATAGAGGTGGATCACCAGCCGCAAGAGCGACATCATTGATGTATATAGAGAAGAGAGTCGTCCCGAGAATTGAACACTGTGACACCCCCATAGAGACTGCCAATCTGTAGAGTGTAAACAACTCAAAACAATACCATGTTGAAATGAAATTCAGGATGAGATGAGGGCCATACCTGATTTTAAACATGATTTACCTTTTATAAGAATACATAATTTATTCATTTTACAGTTTCAGAAAAAATAACCACGCACACTAACTGACCAAAAGTATGTGGACATCTGCTTGTCAAACATCTCATTCCAAAGTTATGGGTATTAATATGGAGTTGGTCCCCCTTTACTGCTATAACAGCCTCCACTCTTCTGGGGATGGCTTTCCACTAGATATTGGAACATTGCTGCGGGGACTTGTTTCCATTAAGTCACAAGAGCATTAGTGAGGTCAGGCACTGATGTTGGGTGATTCGGCCTGGCTCACAGTCAGCGTTCCAAATCAATTCAAAGGTGTTTTTTTTTGTTGAGGTCAGGGCTCTATGCAGGCCAGTCAAGATCTTCCACAAAGATCTTCTCAACAAACCATTTCTGTATGGACCTTGCTTTGTGCACGGGGGGGCATTGTCATGATGAAACAGGAAAGGGCCTTCCCTAAACTGTTACCACAAAGTTGAAAGCACAGAATCATCTAGAATGTCATTGTATTCTGTAGCATTAACATTTCCCTTGACTGGAACTAAGGGGCCTAGCCCAAACCATGAAAAACAACCCCAGTCCATTATTCCTCCTCAAACAAACTTTACAGTTGGCACTATGCATTGGGGCAGGTAGAGTTCTCCTGGCATCCACCAAACCCAGATGTATCCATCGGACGGTGAAGCGTGATTGATCAGTCCAGAAAACACGTTTCCACTGCTCCAGAGTCCAATGGTGGTGAGCTTTACACCACTCCAGCCAACACTTGGCATTGCACATGGTGATCTTATGCTTGTATGCGGCTGCTCGGCCATAGAAACCCATTTCATGAGGCTTTCGACGACCAGTTCTTGTGATGACGTAGGTTACAGAGGCAGTTTAGAACTCGGTAGTGAGTGTTACAACTGAGGACAGGCACATTTTTACGGGCTTCAGCAGTTGACGGTCCCGTTCTGTGAGCTTGTGTGGCCTACCACTTCGCGGCTGAGTTGTCGTTACAACTAGTCGTTTCCACTTACAGTTGACCATGACAGCTCCAGCAGGGCAGAAATTGGACGAACTGACTTGTTGGAAAGGTGGCATCCTATGACGGTCCCACATTGAATGTCACTGAGCTTGTTTGTCTATGGAGATTGCATGGCTGTGTGCTCGATTTTATGCACCTGTCAGCAACGGGTGTGGTTGAAATAGCCAAAACCACTAATTTGAAAGGGTGTCCACATACTTTGTATATATAGTGTATTTCATATCAAAATCAGATATTGATAATATATAAGAAATGGCATTAACTGAGTATTGCTGCTAAAGAGATTTATTGTACCAATGTATCAAGCTAGGAGTTTCCCCTTGAATCATGATGTGATATTATTCAATGACATTTCATGCAATGTTATCAATATGATTTTTATCAGGTTATTTATTTGAAAACATTTTGAACCAGTGAGGTATATGATACATTCCGGGTGGTGTCATATGTGATATAACTGAATGAAAGGAACAAGGAAGGAATATTTTTCATTCCACAGACCCGAACCTGTGTCAATTGACCCATTATATTCAGTAGGTGTGCTTGCATGTGTTGCCCGGGTCAAGAGTACACTGACCTCCCAGAGCTGGCCTCGTTCCGATGACAACATCAAAAGGGGACCTTATCTCAGCAGTATATGATGGCAGGGGGCCAAGAGCTTCGGCCACTTTGCTTTTATAACATTTCTCTGCATGGTGTTTTGATAACTGCACGGTACATGGGTTATTTGTTTGTCACTTCAACACACACAAGTGACCAGAAGTACAGGGGGACTGTTAAGTGCAGTGTGTTGGAAAACATCAAAGGCTGTATTAAGCCATAAGGAACTAGTAAAATTAATGACCCAGTCCAACTTCAGGGTAAAGGAAAGAGTTAGAGAGAATAGCCTACTGTATGAAGGGTCACTGCACAGCGGTCTGTGTGTTTTACGGTTCGCTTCCTTTGGAGTGGAACAAATACTTTACCTGGTTATAATCAGGTGAATACTGTATATTACCGGAACTGTGACGTTATAAATATTTCTTAGTTGATTCCAATAAAAAATATCCTAACAATACAATACAGGTCAATCTGTTAAATTCGGTTTTAGAAAACACAATAAGCAATAAAACATGCCCAAAGATAGGTCCCTCTATAGACCAGTAATTGTTGGATAGTTTATTTAGTTTTACTTCCAAAAAACAAACTTGATAACTTGAAAAACCTGATTGCTAGGGTCGTTTTAAGATGTCAGGTTTGAAAATCCGTTCTCCCACTTTGGCACAGTGGCTCACTATCCAAACCAGACGCAACTGGATCCAAGTGGCAAAGAGACATCATGTGATCACCTATTGCTATCTAGTGAACTGGGAATCAGACACGTGATATATTTACATCAATGGATAGGTAGAGACTTCAGCTTCCTGTTCATATGTACACTACGGTTCAAAAGTTTGGGGTCACTTAGAAATGTCTTTGTCCATTAAAATAACATCAAATTGATCAGAAATACAGTGTAGACATTGTTAATGTTGTAAATTACTATTGTAGCTGGAAACGGCAGATTTTTTATGGAATATCTACATAGGCGTACAGAGGCCCATTATCAGCAACCATCACTTCTGTGTTCCAATGGCACGTTGTGTTAGCTAATCCAAGTTTATCATTTTAAACGGCTAATTGATCAATAGAAAACCCTTTTGCAATTATGTTAGCACAGATGAAACTGTTGTGCTGATTAAAGAAGCAATAAAACTGGCCTTCTTTAGACTAGTTGAGAATCTGGAGCATCAGCATTTGTGGGTTCGATTACAGGCTCAAATTGGCCAGAAACAAAGCACTTTCTTCTGAAACTCATCAGTATATTTTTGTTCTGTGAAATGAAGGCTATTCCATGAGAGAAATTGCCAAGAAACTGAAGACCTCGTACAACGCTGTGTACTACTCCCTTCACAGAACAGAACAAACTTTAAGCGGTACAACAGTTTTCAGCTGTGCTAACATAATTGCAAAAGGTTACCTAACACAACGTGCCATTGGAATACAGGAGTGATGGTTGCTGATGATGGGCCTCTGTACACCTATGTAGATATTGTCACATGGTATGATGTTGGAGAGACAAAGCAGGTACGGGGAGTAAAACATTTAATAAAGAAGTGACATGGAACAAGACAGTAACAGCGTCAGCAAACAGGTAACACAGATAAAAAACAATGAATGCATCAGCAGGGAGCAGAGCATGGAAACTGACAAATATAGGGGAGGGAATAAACAGATGATAGGTGAGTCTAGGAGAGTCCAATATCGCTGATGCACGTGATGAGGGAAGCCAGGTGTGCGTAATAGATGATAGGAGTGAGTGATGCAGGGCAGCCTGGCGCCCTCAAGCGCCAGAGGGGGGAAGAGCGGGAGCAGATGTGACAGATATTCCTTAAAACATCAGCCGTTTCCAGCTACAATAGTTATTTACAACATTAGCAATGTCTACACTGTATTTCTGATCAATTTGATGTTATTTTAATGGACAAAAAAATAGTTTTTCTTTAAAAAACAAGGACATTTCTAAGTGAACCCAAACTTTTCAAAAAGTGTATATTATTCCGAAAAAGTATGTTTCACAAGTCCTGCACTTTCAAAATGTCTGTGTTCCTATGGGAATTTGCACATTTTTAGAGAGTCACCATTAGGTAAAAGTAGTATATAATATTACACGTCCTTTAGAAAATGCCACCAGAGGGCGATAGAGTTGAACAGGTTAAGCTAGTGAAGCTAGCTGAAGTTTTGCTTAGTTATGATTGTTGTAATTGCTTATTAACATAAAGGCTATTCTTATTCCAAATATAAATTATGTAGCTACTGAAATATCTGTGTTATTTTCAGTCTCACACTTGAATTCAGTGATTTTCTTTTTACCATTTTGCATGTAGTAACATCAGAATATGACTTGGAGGGGTTGGGGTTCTCAAAGGAAGATATGAACCAGGTTATCATTTTGTCCTGCCAATGGAAGAAAATGTATTTATTCTAGACATGACAGACCCTCCAAGTGACGCTCGAAGATGAACAGTACATTGGTGTTTCTCTGGTGTCCTCCAACATGTACGACACATCCCACATGCTGCCCCCAGGCCAGATAGAGAGGCAAATCAAATCTGACGTCTAGAGTAGTGAGCTGTTAGGCTGCGACTCTATTGGCGCCTGCAGAAGAGCACAATAAATCCAGGCTGCTTTGAGCGTAATTAGTGCAGGGATCAGGGCTAGCGGCGCAGTCTCCCCGGCCAGTCTGGCGCTGAAGAGGAGACAGGTGCCACCAGTCCAGTGGCCTAAGCCCATAAGAAGCCAGCAGGAGTTGGGTGGAGCTGCCCCCTGTGAGCACGGAGCCCATCGGAGCCGGGCCAGGCTGGAGGCTGCCTGGGAAACTAAAATGCCAGTCAATCCTCCTGACACTAGATCACTGATTCTTACATTGATCCACCAATTTATTTTATTTCCTTTTCTTTTAATTCCTATCCCTTTCTTATTTTGGTTCTCCAACAGGATTGTGGTTATGTCTGCTGGAAGGAGACTCTGTGGGTGATTGGGCTTTGTATTCTGGAGGGAGGCTCTGTAGGGTGATGGGGCTGTATGCTGGAGGGAGGCTCTGTAGGGTGATGGGGCTGTGTGCTGGAGGGAGGCTCTGTAGGGTGATGGGGCTGTGTGCTGGAGGGAGGCTCTGTAGGGTGATGGGGCTGTGTGCTGGAGGGAGGCTCTGTAGGGTGATGGGGCTGTGTGCTGGAGGGAGGCTCTGTAGGGTGATGGGGCTGTGTGCTGGAGGGAGGCTCTGTAGGGTGATGGGGCTGTGTGCTGGAGGGAGGCTCTGTTGGGTGATGTGGCTTTGTATGAGTCTTGGAGTAGAACTACTGGGAGGAAATGATAAGGCTGCATGTGTGGGTTATTTATATATTGGCCTACAGTATGACCTCACAAACATAGAACATTCCTACCAAATCAAATAAAAATCATGTTGTATTTGTCACATGCGCCGAATACAACACCTTACCGTGAAATGTTTACTTACAAATCCTTAATCAACAATGCAGTTTTAAAATATAGTCAAGGAAATCATTTTAAAATGGTAAAATAACAACAATGAGGCTATATACAGGGGGTACACAGGTACCGAGTCAATGTGCGGGGTTACAGGTTAGTCGAGATAGAGGTAATATGTACATGTAGGTAGGGGTAAAGTGACTATGTGCAGATAATAAACAGCAAGTACTGTAGCAGCAGAGAAAAAAATGTAGTCAATAGTCCGGGTAGCCATTTGATTAATTGTTCAGCAGTCTTATAGATTGGGAGTAGAAGCTGTTAAGGAGACTTTTGGACCTCGACTTGGCACTCCCGTACCACTTGCTGTACCGTAGAAGAGAGACCAGTCTATGACTTGGGTGACTGGAGTCTTTGACCATTTTTTGCGGCCTTCCTCTGACACCGCCTAGTATAGAGGTCATGGATGGCAGGAAGCTTGGCCCCAGTGATGTACTGAACCATACACACTACCCTCTATAGGGCCTTACAGTCGGATGTCGAGCAGTTGCCATACCAGGCGGTGATGCAACCTGCCAGGATGCTCTCGATGGTGCAGCTGTTGAACTTTTTGAGGATCTGGGGACCCATGCCAAAACTTTTCAGTCTCCTGAAGGGGAATAGGCATTGTTGTTCCCTCTTCACAACTGTATTCGTGTGTTGGACCATGAAAGTTTGTTGGTGATGTGGACATCAAGGAACTTGAAGCTCTCGAAACGCTCCCTTACAGCCTCTTCAAAGTGAATGAGGGCGTGATCGGCCCTCCTTTCCTGTAGTCCACGATGAGCTCCTTTGTCCTGCTCTCGTCCTGTTTAGTCACAGGATCCTTAGCTTAGTGATGAGCTTTGTGGGCACTATGGTGTTGAATGCTGAGCTGTAGTTAATAAACAGCATTCTCACATAGGTGTTCCTTTTTTCCAGGTGGGAAAGAGCAGTGTGGAGTACAAATGAGAGTGTGTCATCTGTGGATCTGTTTGGGCGTTATGCGAATTGGAGTGGGTCTATGGTTTCCAGGATGATGGTGTTGATGTGAGCCAGACACTGAAATTCTGAGAGGATGACGATCATGAAAGACATGTGCCCATGATGCATTGAGAGAACAATGAGGCTACCGTCCAATGCAAAGAGATGACGAGAGAATGGGGAGAAGAGAGAAGAGATTGAGGAGGACCTTCCTAATAAAGTAACTTGGAATGTCTTGTTCCCATGACATTTAAAGCTGAGGTGCAGATTGCTTGTACAGTGATCCCATAGATGAGGCAGCCAGAGGTCAAACTACGGAGTATTGACAGAAAGGATTTGGGGAATTAATTATAAGACTAAGGTAAAAAGTACATAGACACTATTGGCCTCTTTAAGGACTCATGAGTATCACAATGAATTTGAAAGAAATTTGTGAAAGCAGCATCTGAATAGTTTGGACAAAGACCAACTCTTTAAAATTTAGCCAGCTAAATAGAGCTAACACAAGCTAGCAAGTTTTCCAGAGGAAAAAAAGGAGCAGAGGAAAGCAGCATTTTTGCGCCCTCTGTGTATGAGCCAGGGTTGTGGCAAGTTCTGTAATCCCCAAAGCAGTGGTGGGAACCAGGAGGGTTCAGAGGTCAAATAACAGTTCAGTTAGTTCAGTGGGAAACCTCAGGGGTGGATACATGTTGGGATTAGCTTGGAGCAAACTGACAGAGGGTCTCATATGGAATTTCCATTCACTTTACAGTGATTTTAACATTATGTGAAAACGGTATCAGAAGAACGGTAATGCAAATGGTTTCAAAGTGAAAACTGTTCACCCGGGATGGGGTCAATTCCAATTTAATTTGAAATTCCCATTCAATAATTAAATTCACTCAAGAAATGGGGAAATTACATTAAATTAAACTCAAATTTAAAAAATCTTCAAGTTATGGAATTGGAATTGAATTGGAATTAGACTGTGTGGAATTTAATTGGAATTATAAAAACATTTAATCTTTGGAATTTAATTGGAATTCAATATTAAAAAATGTCCAAGTTAATGAATGGAAAATGCATCAATCTAAGTAACATCGTAAAAAAAATCAGTTTAATAAGCTAGAGGTTATTTTCCCATTCAGTGACCACTCGTGCCCTGTGGATTGCGGCATTAACATCCTATGGTTCTTAGCCATGGTAGGAAAATTAATGGCCTGCCCAGCATTTTTATACATGACCTTATGCATGATGGGATGGTAATTTCTTAATTAACTCAGGAACCACACTTGTGTGGAAGCACCTGTTTTGATACACTTTGCATTTAACAAAGTGTTTCCATTATTTTGGCAGCAGTGGTGGCTGCTGAGGGGAGGACAGCTCATAATAATGGCTGGAACGACTCAAATGGAATGGCATCAAACACCTGGAAACCATATGTTTCATGCATTTGATACCATTCCACCGATTCCACTCCAGCCATTACCATGAGTCCGCCCTCCCCAATAAGGTGCCACCAACCTCCTGTATTTGGCAGTCACCTGTATATTTCCAGTATAGCTAGGTCATCTGAACAGTGACATGATCATCCTAAAAGCCTGGGGGAATGGAATTTGAAAAAGGAAATTGTGGAATTGTTAGTGATAATATTGAATTGGAAATATAATTATTGGAATTGACCTGACATTGGAATTCAGAGGAATTGAATTCTCTGAATTCAAAGACTGACCTGGAATTTAAATTGAATTAATGGAATTTACAGGGAGAGAGAATTGAATTAGAATTTAGCTTGTGGAATTGACCCCAATCCTGCTGCTCACGTAAGAAAGGTACATGACATGTCTTCATTAAAAGCCTTGTACCTTCTACCAAAATAATTTCTTATGACAGCATAGCATGCCTAGTAATTATTACTTCCTATACCTAAGGTTCTAAAAGTTCAAGAAAACAACCAATTTAGGAAAGTATCTACGAAAGTACTTGAGTTTCTCAAATACTGTACCACTGATTGTTTTTAATACAGTAATGACGACACAGAGTTGAAGAAATTAGTGGGTGTGAAGTATTTATCAGCATCCTGCTCCAGGCGAGCTTCCCCACATCTGTCGACCCGTTGGAAATTCTCTTTCCCATCACGCCTTGGGGCGAGCCGTGGGGACGACCGTATTGTTTGAGAACATGACACAAGGACTGTCATTTTCCGTCCCAGAACGTGTGGTTCCTTGGTAGCAGAGCCGTGCAGGCCCGGAGACAAGGAAGGAAAAACAGGATATGGGCAGGGGCAGAGAGGCAAGGGCATGTTCATATCAGACTCATGTGAACAGCTCTCCGCAGCCACTGGGCTAGACCTGGGCCTCCCCTCTCTGACCTGACTCATGGTGTCCACTGTTGGAGAACCACACAGTTGAGATGTTCCCATGTCATGTATTCTATTGTACTTGGCACAGGGGAGCAGGGAACACTTTCCAGTTCACAGACATGAGTTGAGGAGAAGTTGACACAATCTGTGCGTCAATGCAACATGCTGCTGTTGCCCCCGTTATCTGCCTAATCGGTCTAGCTTCAGGTGTTTCAATAGTGAAGTAAAGATGATTTGTTGACATTACTGTCTGAATTACATTTCTGAGTGATTGACAACTCGAGTTTGAATTTATTGATATGATTGAATATGCAACAATTTAGCTTTGTTAAAATGTGCAAACACCATTTTCCATAAACTTGCTACCTATCCCCGAAACGTCTAAACAAATGCATATACAGTAAATGCATTGAAGTGCTGTTTAATTTGCAAACGCCGACATGTCATTATTTCAAATGAAAGGTCGAGAAACACTACACCTCGCTGTTGCCTCTGTCACCTCTCACATGAGCAGAGGGGAAAGTTGAATGGCCTAAATAACTTGTTTGTGTAACGAGGTACACCGTCTATGGCAGCTTTATTTAGCCTGCAGAGGTGACATCAATCACAGGGTTGTGAAAGGTATTTCAATCCCTCATGCCAACACCACAGTATTTTCGATGTGGTCGGACGGGGTGACATTCACTTGCACGTCGCCGGTGCTGCCTCTGTTAGAACTGTGGAGCGGCCGATGCCCTGGCATATCTGACTTTTGGCGAGGAATCCTGAACCTTGACGCAACCGCAGAACAGTGTATGAGAACAATTGGACGAAAGATATTTGTTCTAAACTTCACATTACTCCACTTTACCTCACCGCCCAGTCTTAGTCAGTGATTCCACACAGCCGGTCGAACCACAAGATCAGTCCCCATTATAAAAGATGAAAAAAAAAACCTCACCAGACTCACAGTCAGTTGCTAAATATCATGTGGAAATATAACTGCAGTGGGCAGTGCCAAGAGGTGGTCTGCTGCCCAGATACTCTCAGTGACAGAACAGAGGCTCCTGGCACATCACAGAGACAAGCCAGCCTCCTGCCAAACACGCTTTTCTCTCATTAACTATTGATGAATAGTAATACTTTGTGTTTATTGATCTAATGTATTTGAATGTATTATTTATTGTTATCCAGGAAATGTGGACACTCATTAAACACTTTAAAATCATCCAGCCATTTATTTTAACAACAAAGACAGGAGCAGTTTAAACAACTCTCATCGACTGGGCTGTAGTGGAGAAGGTTGAGAGCTTCAAGTTCCTTGACGCCCACATCACCAACAAACTAGAATGGTCCAAACACACCAAGACAGTCATGAAGAGGGCACAACAAAACCTATTCACCCTCAGGAAACTAAAAAGATTTGGCATGGGTCCTGAGATCCTAAAAGGTTCTACAGCTGCAACATCGAGAGCATCACTGACTGGTACGGCAATTGCTCGGCCTCCAACCGCAAGGCACAGAGGGTAGTGCGTACGGCCCAGTACATAACTGGGGCCAAGGTTCCTGCCATCCAGGACCTCTATGCCAGGCGGTGTCAGAGGAAGACCCTAAAAATCGTCAAAGACCCCAGCCACCCCAGTCATTGACAGTTCTCTTTACTACCGCATGGCAAGTGGTACTGGAGTGCCAAGTCTAGGACAAAAAGGCTTCTCAACAGTTTTTACCTCCGAGCCATAAGACTCCTGAACAGGTAACCAAATTGTTACCTGGACTATTTGCAGTGTGCCCCCCAACCCCTCTTTTATGCTGCTGCTACTCTCTGTTTCTCATATATGCATAGTCACTTTAGCTATACATTCATGTACATACTACGTCAATTGGTCTGACCAATCAGTGCTCCCGCACATTGGCTAACCGGGCTATCTGCATTGTGTCCTGCCACCCACCACCTGCCAACCCCTCTTTTATGTTACTGCTACTCTCTGCTCATCATATATGCATAGTCACTTTAACCATATCTACATGTACATACTACCTCAATCAGCCCGACTAACCGGTGTTTGTATGTAGCCTCTACTATTTTAGCCTCGCTACTGTTATTTTTCACTGTCTTTTTACTGTTATTTTTATTTCTTTACTTACCTATTGTTCACCTAATACCTTTTTTGCACTATTGGTTAGAGCCTGTAAGTAAGCATTTCACTGTAAGGTCTACCTACACCTGTTGTATTTGGCACACGTGACGAATAAACTTTGATTTGATTTGAAGAAGGAAGACGAGGAGGGAAGGAGGGGATCCCTCCCAGACAAGAATGGTTTGAAGGAAATAGGCTAGTTAATTTAAGGAGTTTTCAATGAGGGATGGACAACACCTCTCATGTTGAAGATTCTTCATCTACAGTATGTGAATACTGTGCTAACCCTGCTGAGGTGGCATGTGTCACAGCTCTGGGCTTTGTCATGCAAATTGAGAGGCAGACCTGGGTTCAAATTGAAAACACTTTAACTATGTTTCATTGACCTTAACTGACGGGTGGTGCATGGACCAAAATAATATTCCCAAAAGTTCAAACACTGCCAATCTGGCACTCCAGGCAGGCTCAATCAAATGCTCAAAGTATACGAAAGAAAAATAAAACTGTTTGAACCCAGGTCTGCTGAGAGGATGGGATGTGGTGTGGCCAGCCCTCTGGCATGTGGCTCAGCCTTGGCAAGATCACCTCAAACCAACAAAGGGGATCCGGCCAATGAATCTGGATCACTGCAGAGGATACACTCGCTATGCCTCGATGGTTCTTGCTTTAGAAAAATATGTTATAGTATGAGAAAGACATTTTCCTGACCCCATGGCCCACGTTCACATGGCAGAGAGAAGGTGGCATTGAAAATGATGCCGGGTTGAAATATCATTCGCCAACAAGGATGGTTAGGCTAGCCTACCACATTTTATCAGACAAAATAGTATCTATGACTGGGAAACTTCCTTCCAGAATTGTGAAAAGGCCTCAGAAATATAAGAAATTCAAGTACTTATGTTTTGGGCAGACAAAGTGACCATCAAAAAGCCACTTGGTTAATTTAATCCCTGTACTGAAGAGTTTTTTTTTCACTGGAACCACAAAGGTCTAATTTGTTTAAAATGCTAAACGTAGTGATTGAAAGGTGTATGTGTTGGACGGAATCCATATTTCCATAATGTGGGGAGCTGGGATATCTACAGTGGCAGTTCTTCAATGGTTTCCTTTAATGGATAAAAGAAAGCAACAAAAAAAAGAGAAAAGAAAAAACCTAGAGCGGGAAAGGATGGGCCATTGAGTTTGTGTATCCACTGACATCAGTCCAATGACCAAGGCTGTCAACTAGACACCCAAACATGCACTTAGGCAAACTGCACACTCCCTTTTCCCCACATCCCATCCCAGAGCCCTTTATGTTGTCCACACAATGGAAATCCAAACACACAAGAAATATTTTTCCATGCAAATGTGAAATCCATACAGGAAAATATAAAAAATCTTGCAGTTTCAGGATTCACCATGCACCCAAAGAAAACAACACATGCTTCTGTAAAATACTCCATCTGCCAGCCCGCCAAGCTACTGCCTTTCAATTAGGTTGCCTACAGTATATCAACTTGACAAATATTGAGGGATGTGACCTCTAGATTTGAGTTGAGCCCAGCCCTATTACTAAACCATAGTCACGGTGTGCTAACACAGCATTAATGAGAGGAATTATGTCAGGCCACATTCACTAGTTCCAAGTAGTATTTTCTTAGTGCTGCGGGAAAACTAGATGTGTCCTTTTGGCTCACAGTGACAAGATAATCCAAAGTTAGGTTGTTAAATTCACCAAACAGGCAAGATCACCAAACAGGCAAAGGTTTGCTCTAAAAAGATCCCATTTGTTGAAAAACAGCTTGCTTGAGTCTTAACTCAACCAATCTCTGTGATTCAGATGTTATTTTTAAACTAAATGTAAGCTAGTACATGATCATAGCCACCACAGTGAATGGGACATGGGGTAGGTAGACAATCTGCAAATTACGTTCAATCGCTGGGTGGGTCAATGTTTGGATTAGCTCCACTTGTATCAGATAATGTGTACTTACTTGTGTCACATCTCTTCAATGTGCATATATTGAAATCACACAATGTGTTAATGATATAATAATATGTTCTGGTCTCTATAATTGACTACTTTCTACCATGGTCTGTATGGTCTGCCATTATTTCATTTGTATGTTTTTCTTGTGCCATTTTATGTAAACATGGACACAGATAGCATCGTCAGTGGTGTCCCCTCGGACTGGGTACAGCAGGGACAGGCTATGGGAAAGTATATCAAAGTGGCACTGAAATGATGATCTCCCTTCTGATGGGACTGTAATTATTGGTCCCTTGACACCCCCTCCCAGTGTTCTTAGAGAGACTGTCGTCTGATAAACTATGACGCTGTCAAGTAATTGCTTGCTGACGTGTGAGGCCTACGTATATTGGTAGAGCCTACGCTGGTAGAATCTGTAAACCCATTGATTATCAGGTTTCTAGTTTTACTGTGTAAGTTACAGGTCAAATACAAAAGGGGGTGTCCCCATCAACTGAAGGTGAAGTATTACTCTGCCTGCTTGATTACTGACATACTGTACACTGGATCTGATTATAATGTAGAACACAATTGTATAATAATAATTTGGTGGTTGCTTATATTTGTACAAGTGTGCATTCATACACATGTGAATTGGAAATGTGTTTTTTGCATATCCCATCTCTCCCTGAGACACCTTCAGAACACAATTGTTCAACATTGACTATATTTTATGGACATTTTGGGCTCGTCAGCTTATTGTTTCACATTTAAATGCGGTGTAATAGTACATGAATGTTGTTCCTTACTCTAAGTGGAATAGGCCTATATATTCCATTCTTAGAAAATGAAATAATCATGGTCCATTAACCTCCAAGGTTTCAGATTTGGCAGAAGTCGAGACGGAGCCACACTTTTCCGTGAGAGCACACCGTGAATGACAGAGACTAAAGGAAATAGCACAAACCTCCAGGGAAAGATATAGATGTCATCAGTTTTTAAGGCACAATTTTTTTAAAGACTGACCCCATAAGTAAGTGGTAGCGTATGCGTTTTGGTGTTCCCGCACCGTAATGCAATATATTTGATTGGCACCGCAACAAAAGTAAAAAGAACCTATTGGCAGGGCCATCTTTGACAAAATGTGAATTGGTCGAGTTTTCCCCACCATACCTAACACCTAACACTTGAGAATGAGTCACTGAACCACACTTTCCATCTGCCAAAGATATTTACGTGTTCAGCTACCATGCCAAAGATAACTAACTCATAGATCAGAGAGGGAGAGAGAGGCTCCACATCACTGTGGGAACACCAACAGAAATTCCATTATGAAAAACTTTCCTTAATGAACATAATTTACAAAATGTGTGGACTTGCACTTGTAATGTGTTCAATGCCTGTGGGATCTGACAGGGTTCCACCCTTCTCTTCTTTGTGTATCAGTCGAGTGTGAGAGCAGAGAAAGCCAGGTCCACCTCCTAGATGTATGAAGTTAGAAGATGAGCAGTTTCAATTTGCATCAATGTCAATGACACATGACCACAGGCCAACTTAATTTCTAATCAACAGTTACTTTAAACTGACGTTTATTTCATTTTAATAATAGAGAATATATAATGGAGAATGGCCATGCTATAATAGGTGCTGTGATATTGTATACTAATATCAACATAGTTCTATTAGTGACATGGTGATGAAAATGATGTATATTCTGTGTTGTATTGATACAAGCTGACAAGTCTGCATATTCTCGTCTTGTATTAGCTTAAAGTATCTTTTTGGATAATCTTATCTCATGCTAGCATATGTCACACATTGTTTCCATTGGATGGATATTTATGTAATATATACAGTACATCTCTTGGAATATACAAATTGATGTGAGATCTCCAAGTGTAATCCAGAAGAGAAAAATCTCTCCAGCAACAAACTGGAGAAAGAGATTTAAGAATGTGGCCTCAGTCTTGGCACAAATATGGAAGACAGTCACGAACCGAATGTGGGCAATAAACAACAAGTCACGCAACACTTATCCATAATGTTCCAGCTTACTTTCCCCCTTTCTCAGTCAGTTACACTGGGATTTGTCTTAGAAAAACGATAAGACAAATAAAGTATGTGTACATACTTAAGGTCAAATGCAGTTAATAGACATACACAAATCCAAACAAATGAACCACTCTCAATGCCACCTTCATTTGATTTGAGACAAATGACCCTCCCACCCCTTTCCTTTGGAGATGTCAGAACACTCCCTCCTTGCGTCACTATTACTCCCCTATTAAAACAATATACCACATATTTTGTTCTGGGGCCATCAATGACTAAAGGAATTAATATTGAGTCATGTACTTTGGCTAAGTCTCAAAAGGGAAAGGGCTGTAGAGTAGACTTCACACAGTGTGGGACGTACAGACAGTATCTGCTATAGGGGTTCCATTTAGAGTAGCACCACCATGCAGCCAGTCAGTGTCTGGCAGGCCTCAGTTAGCGTCGGGGCCTGCCCGTTTCCTGTTAATGGCAACCCATTACTAACCAGTTACTAAATACTTCCCTTCGGCCAACCTTCCGGGATTCAGGAAAGGGCTCCACAGAGATAACACTGTTACATAATGTAGGGTTGGAGGGGGGCAAGGGAGTGACAGAGGAGAGGAGATGCCAAGGGGTACTGAGAGGCCGGTTGGAATCACGTCGGTGGCTTTCATTTCCCCCAATCGGAGACACCTGCACCATACTGGTGGTAATGGGAAGGAGTGAACATGTCAGTGTCAGAAGTACTTAAAATTAGGTTCAGAGGAGACACTGCCGATTTATCGTAATGTAGGCTATTAAAAATGGTCATGTTCTTGGGAAAGATATTGTATACCGTTTTGTGCTTATGTTAGTAAGAGATCAATGACTAATTGGAATTTATGTGTTCATGGTGCCTTGTTAGACAGGGTTGTGTGTTACTAAGGGATATGAATATGGTCATGAGGTAAACTAGGGTATGAGGAGGCTCTTGATACAAATAACAGAGAAAATTGAGCTCAGATTATATTGATTTAATATGTTTGGTCTGGCCAAAACAAAATGTAATTTACCATCTTAAGTTGTCTTGACAGGTTATGGAAAGTGTCGTTTCTCACCCACCAGGCTTATTTACAGATCAACGGAGTGATTATGAGGATTGCATTTCTGGGAGTGAAGTTGTTGATAACAAACTTGCCAGTTATTTTTCTCATTAATCATACAATGTAGTGAAAATTGGCCACCAAAACTGAGTGATTACATCATTTGGAAAAGAGTATGCTAGAAAAGGTCAAAACAATGACAAAATTGATTAGAAATCTAATACCACTGATAGTATTGATACCCCAATTGGGTTTTAAACCAGGGTCATCTAAACAACTAAAAACTGCATTAGCCCTCTGAGATAAAGCCTAGGCATTAGCTTCAGGAATGCTCATGCATGGTTACTAAACTAGATTGCAAAGAACAAGAATTATGCATATGATCCCACTAATCATACCGTACCATAAAGCTGTCAAATAGAACATTAAAAGTAAATTGGCCATTGGAATATCTTGGCCATATTTCAGTGGCCTATCTAGATTGTGAATTCATCTCCTCAAAGACTCCTATGTTTATGATAGTGTTATGTGGGCTTCTGGCCCCTAACGGTTCAAAGAATGTGTTACCTTCCCGTCTTCAAACAGAGAGGAAGATGGAGAATGACCTGACCCGTACTGTTGTCAGAAATCACTCCTGCAGGTCACATGTGTTTCTGTTCATCCTCTATACCTCCAGGTGCCCAGAGATGAAGCAGATAGCACGCAACAGCACTGCAGACCTGCTTAAGGCCACCTCACTGCTCCAGCTGCAACGCTTTCATCTTTTTTTAGAAGCACATTTTCTCTAATGATTTCTGTACTGACAGAAGGTCTGTGTATGATCATAGCATAGCTGTTGCTCGGGGATAGAGACTAGACATGCGTGTTATTTATTCCCAAATCTGGAAGGTATTTTGTGGAAGTATTTTCGACTCAATTCTAGGGGTGAAACAACTCACAGTGTCATTGACAAGTTCTCTCTCTGGGTTCAAGTGTCCCGTCCAAGTAGAATCTGCTTGAGTTTTTAAAATTTTTACAGCTCACCCCTGCGTGAGTGTTTTTGCAAAATAGTAATTGTCCAATTTATCTCATAGAATGGTGAAACTCCCTGAAGATAAATACATGTGGGTGAATGGATATAGAGCAGCTGAGGTCAGTAGTTGACAGTAGACAGTCTACTGCCTCCTTGGAGATCAAATGAGTGCCATCATGCACTGATTCTCCTCAGGCTTTTGGTGATAAGAGTTAGCACAGTGAGCTTCTCCAGACCAGTGCTGCTGTCCTGCATAGATAAATGGCTTCCTCTTTTGAAATGTCTTATAGTCGTCATTTGGATAAGCAGCGTAATCAGCAAAACCCTTTTACCCATTACCCTCATTAATGTTAGGTCTGCTCTTCCAAGGAGGACAGCTCTTCTTTGCCCCCTTAGTCAGTGTGGACACAGTCCATGCTAAACCAACCTCACCTTCGAGTACAAGGACCAATGATACAGTGTCCATATTAGAACAGTCACATATCTCCAACGTACGTTAAGGCTCTTTTTCATTGTCAGCCGATCATCAATTGCATTTTCAGTGTCTGTTTTTATTAAAGTGACTGTTGACTTTTTCACAGTTTTTTAATATATTTTTTTTGCTCATGTCATTTCAGAGTGGACGTGATACTTATAGAAAATAGAGACTATGATATACAGTTGAAGTTGGAAGTTTACATACACCTCAGCTAAATACATTTAAACTCAGTTTTTCACAATTCCTGACATTTAATCCTAGCAAAAATTCTCTGTCTTAGGTCAGTTAGGATCATCACTTTATTTTAGGAATGTGAAATGTCAGAAAAATAGTACAAAGAATGATTTATTTCAGCTTTTATTTATTTCATCACAATCCCAGTGGGTCAGAAGTTTACATACACTCAATAACTATTTGGTAGCATTGACTTGTTTAACTTGGGTCAAATGTTTTGGGTAGCCGACCACAACTTTGGAAGTATGCTTGTGGCCATTGTCCATTTGGAAGACCCATTTTCCTCCAAACATAACAATGGTCATTATGGCCAAATTATGGCCAATTCTATTTTTGTTCCATCAGACCAGAGGACATTTCTCCAAAATGTACGATCTTTGTCCCCATGTGCAGTAGCAAACCGTAGTCTGGCTTTTTTATGGGGGTTTTGGAGCAGTGGCTTCTTCCTTGCTGGGCGGCCTTTCAGGTTATGTCGATATAGGACTCGTTTTTACTGTGGATGTAGATACTTTTGTACCTGTTTCCTCCAGCATCTTCACAAGGTCCTTTGTTGTTGTTCTGGGATTGATTTGCATGTTTTGCACCAAAGTACGTTCATCTCTATGAGATAGAACGTGTCTTCTTCCTGAGCGGGATGACGGCTGCATGGTCCCATGGTGTTTACTTGCGTACTATTGTTTGTACAGATGAACGTGGTACCTTCAGGCGTTTGGAAATTGCTCCCAAGGATGAACCAGACTTGTGGAGGTCTACAATTCTTTTTCTGAGGACTTGGCTGATTTCTTTTGATTTTCCCATGATGTCAAGCAAAGAGGCACTGAGTTTGAAGGTAGGCCTTGAAATACATCCACAGGTACACCTCCATTTGACTCAAATTATGTCAATTAGCCTATCAGAAGCTTCTAAAGCCATGGTATAATTTTCTGGAATTTTCCAAACTGTTTAAAGGCACAGTAAACCTAGTGTATGTAAACTTCTGATCCACTGGAATTGTGATACAGTTGTCTGTAAACAATTGTTGTACAAATTACTTGTGTCATGCACAAAGTAGATGTCCTAAACGACTTGCCAAAACTGTTAACAAGAAATATGTGGAGTGGTTGAAAAACACGTTTTAATGACTCCAACCTAAGTGTATGTAAACTTCCGACTTCAACTGTACTTCATTGACAAAGAAAAGCAGGTTCAGAAATACCGCCAAGGTCCTTTAATTCCACCGTCCGATTACAGTCTTGTCTCTTAAGCTCTAAAGTTAAATACACAAATATCAAGGCTATAAAGGAAATCCATAGCTGCACGTTTCATATGTTTGAGATAAATGCAATCTATTGGAACTTGGGACGTCCGCATTTTTCAACGGCATGCAGCAGACAGAGGAAAAACTACAAGGCGTCATTGAGACTGAAGACAGGACTTTATAAATATCGAAAGCAGATGTTAATGGGATGCCTAAAATTGCTAAAAGACATAAAATGTTTTTCTATTCACTAAAGTGCTGTGATGTATTGCCTTAACATCCACTTCAAAGGTTGGTCCGTGTAACATGGGACCTCACAAATCAGGGACGGCCCAGTACTTACAAGGTATAAGACACTGTATCGGTACTTATGTGGCCTTTCATCACCAAGTATTATAGTATAACACTAACACTCAATTATATTAGCAAGGGGGACATTAAAAAATAAGTGTGTGTTGGCCGGATATCCCTTTTGGCTGCTATATGAGTATGACAGCAATAGAATGTTAGATATCCTGAAATTCTATAGCTAGCATACCTCCTTTGAACAATAAGGAACATGTGTTTGTTAACACCTATGATGCAGCTCCTACATTCTTGCAGCAGAGTTCATATGGTTGCAGACTTAAACCGTCACCCTTTCCATTGATCTGTGTAATTACATTACATTTACACAGTTAGATACAGCATAACTACACTGTGGTTACATAATGTACAGTATTTATTGTTTTATTGTTCTAACAAACATGTGTTTGGATTCATAGCATTTCATTCTCTCTCGAAAGAAATGATTTTTCTTCTATCGTTGCTGCCTTTTCATGGCTGTAGCCAATTGTTAAACATGATTAAAGACATTCCTTGGAGATATTTAATTTAGTGTGGATAAAGATTTTCCATTAAAATAAATCATCAGGTGGTGTCAAAATTACAAAGCACCCAGCATAAGCTTTCCTGCTGTTTTTAATATACAGTTGTCCAGAGTAACTGAAAAAATTGCCACATACGGTTTCACTTAAACCACTGCTGTTTTAGGCCCTGTTAGAGGAGGTCATTTCACTGATTTCCATAAAGGCAATAACATAATGGACTTCAACTATATTTTGTTCAGACAATTTTTTTATCTCCTTCCCTCCTATAGCAGGTCATTCTCTCAATTACAGCCACTTCTGACAATAAAGATTGTCAATGCGTTCAAAATAGGGCTATTCTTCATAAAAACAGATTCATATCAGTATTTCAATCTATGTAGATAAAAAGCCACATTATTCACTCGTTAGTGAGAAATAGTTGGGTGGTTGTAATAATATCCACAGGACTCTCTAATAGTGAAACCCTACACTTCATCACCAACAGAGTAATCATGGACTTAATGCGTAGGCACGTTGTTAACATTTGCAGTAACTTCCATGATGCCAGGTAAAGGCTCTCAGATCATGATTACAGTATGCATGGAAAATCCCAGAACAATCAGTGATGTTGGATCTGAGGTCCCATGTTTTCCATTGGCCACTTTGCTGGAATGTTTGTCTGAGTGGGTTTGTACGTTACATGGCTATCAAACTCGTTCATTTTGAGAGACAGATGAAAAACTCATTCTGACTCAAACTAAGAAAAGAATTGGAGGCCAATGTCATGTACTAATTGTGATACCAAATTCTCTCTTGGCTTGTCATGTTATTAAGACATATTTGAATATAATTAAAGATATTTTGATAGAATAGAACAGCAGTATTTGAAAAATGTCTTAACAAATTGTTCAAGTTCAAGACCATGTCAGCAAGACGACTGTGAAGAGGAATGAAACCTGGCGCTGTCACTATACTATCATCAATCATATTCTGATCCTAATCCTAACACAGTGTGGGGACCTTCTAATATGGACTTAAATAGGAACGAATTATTGACATTACCATGACCATGGGTAATAATTGATGATGTCTCTCTCTTTTTTCACCACGACGAAGACAAATTCAAATACAGCAAAAGCTCTGAAGAATTATGTACTGAATGTTTGTCAGATGTCAAATAGACTATGGAATAAATTCAATCAGTTCTGCATTAACTCGCGATAACCGAATATCGCATTGCATGTCATTGTTTTTATTTTGGCGATGTTGGAGTTTAACTGTGTTAGAGCTGTCAAATCAGTCAATGGGTGCTCTTGTGGTCATTGTCACAAAACAACACCTGTCCCAGAACAAAAACGTGTAGACCAGCAGTATTCAAACCTGTTCAGCGGGGCCGCCATTTTTTTGGCCCGAAGTTCTGGGGACCCGATTTTTCTCCCAAGAATTTCTTGCGACACCAGCCCATCCCAAATCTAACCTTAAAGTCTGTCAATTACATTTTTTACATCAACAAATAACCTGCAAATCTCTTATCAAAATCAAATGAAACCAATAAATACATTTACTTAATAAAATTGAAAAAATGTAATTATATATTGTCACATATTATATATTGTCACATACAATAAATGGTACAATTTCCTGTTACCAAAAATACAGTAATCAAATCAAATCGAATTTTATTTGTCACATACACATGGTTAGCAGATGTTAATGCGAGTGTAGCGAAATGCTTGTGCTTCTTGTTCCGACAATGCAGTAATAACCAACAAGTAATCTAGCTAACAATTCCAAAACTACTACCTTATAGACACAAGTGTAAGGGGATAAGAATATGTACATAAAGATATATGAGTGAGTGATGGTACAGAGCGGCATAGGCAAGATACAGTAGATGGTATTGAGTGCAGTATATACATATGAGATGAGTATGTAAACAAAGTGGCATAGTTAAAGTGGCTAGTGATACATGTATTACATAAAGATGCAGTAGATGATATAGAGTATAGTATATACATACATATGAGATGAATAATGTAGGGTATGTAAACATTATATTAGGTAGCATTGTTTAAAGTGGCTAGTGATATATTTTACATAATTTCCCATCAATTCCCATTATTAAAGTGGCTGGGGTTGAGTCAGTGTGTTGGCAGCAGCCACTCAATGTTAGTGGTGGCTGTTTAACAGTCTGATGGCCTTGAGATAGAAGCTGTTTTTCAGTCTCTCGGTCCCAGCTTTGATGCACCTGTACTGACCTCGCCTTCTGGATAATAGCGGGGTGAACAGGCAGTGGCTCGGGTGGTTGTTGTCCTTGATGATCTTTATGGCCTTCCTGTGACATCGGGTGGTGTAGGTGTCCTGGAGGGCAGGTAGTTTGCCCCCGGTGATGCGTTGTGCAGACCTCACTACCCTCTGGAGAGCCTTACGGTTGTGGGCGGAGCAGTTGCCGTACCAGGCGGTGATACAGCCTGACAGGATGTTCTCGATTGTGCATCTGTAGAGGTTTGTGAGTGCTTTTGGTGACAAGCCGAATTTCTTCAGCCTCCTGAGGTTGAAGAGGCACTGCTGCGCCTTCTTCACGATGCTGTCTGTGTGGGTGGACCAATTCAGTTTGTCTGTGATGTGTACACCGAGAAACTTACTACCCTCTCCACTACTGTCCCATCAATGTGGATAGGGGGGTGTTCTCTCTGCTGTTTCCTGAAGTCCACAATCATCTCCTTAGTTTTGTTGACGTTGAGTGTGAGGTTATTTTCCTGACACCACACTCCGAGGGCCCTCACCTCCTCCCTGTAGGCCGTCTCATTGTTGTTGGTAATCAAGCCTACCACTGTTGTGTCTTCCGCAAACTTCATGATTGAGTTGGAGGCGTGCGTGGCCACGCAGTCGTGGGTGAACAGGGAGTACAGGAGAGGGCTCAGAACGCACCCTTGTGGGGCCCCAGTGTTGAGGATCAGCGGGGTGGAAATGTTGTTGCCTACCCTCACAACCTGGGGGCGGCCCGTCAGGAAGTCCAGTACCCAGTTGCACAGGGCGGGGTCGAGAGCCAGGGTCTCGAGCTTGATGACGAGCTTGGAGGGCACTATAGTGTTAAATGCCGAGCTGTAGTCGATGAACAGCATTCTCACATAGGTATTCCTCTTGTCCAGATGGGTTAGGGCAGTGTGCAGTGTGGTTGAGATTGCATCGTCTGTGGACCTATTTGGGCGGTAAGCAAATTGGAGTGGGTCTAGGGTGTCAGGTAGGGTGGAGGTGATATAGGGTCCTTGACTAGTCTCTCAAAGCACTTAATGATGACGGAAGTGAGTGCTACGGGGCGGTAGTCGTTTAGCTCAGTTACCTTAGCTTTCTTGGGAACAGGAACAATGGTGGCCCTCTTGAAGCATGTGGGAACAACAGACTGGGATAGGGATTCATTGAATATGTCCGTAAACACACCAGCCAGCTGGTCTGCGCATGCTCTGAGGATGCTGTCTGGGCCTGCAGCCTTGCGAGGGTTGACACGTTTAAATGTTTTCCTCACGTCGGCTGCAGTGAAGGAGAGTCCGCATGTTTTAGTTGCGGGCCGTGTCAGTGGCACTGTATTGTCCTCAAAGCGGGCAAAACAGTTATTTAGTCTGTCTGGGAGCAAGACATCCTGGTCCGTGACTGGGCTGGTTTTCTTTTTGTATTCCGTGATTGACTGTAGACCCTGCCACATACCTCTTGTGTCTGAGCCGTTGAATTGAGATTCTACTTTGTCTCTATACTGACGCTTGTTTGATTGCCTTGCGGAGGGAATAGTTACACTGTTTGTATTCGGTCATGTTTCCGGTCACCTTGCCCTGATTAAAAGCAGTGGTTCGGGCTTTCAGTTTCACACGAATGCTGCCATCAATCCACGGTTTCTGGTTTGGGAATGTTTTAATCGATGCTATGGAAACGACATCTTCAACGCACGTTCTAATGAACTCGCTCACCGAATTAGCATATTCGTCAATGTTGTTGTCTGACGCAATACGAAACATATCCCAGTCCACGTGGTGGAAGCAGTCTTGGAGTGTGGAATCAGATTGGTCGGACCAGCGTTGAACAGACCTCAGCGCGGGAGCTTCTTGTTTTAGTTTCTGTCTGTAGGCAGGGATCAACAAAATGGAATCGTGGTCAGCTTTTCCGAAAGGAGGGCGGGGCAGGGCCTTATATGCGTCGCGGAAGTTAGAATAGCAGTGATCCAAGGTTTTTACAGCCCTGGTTGCGCAATCGATATGCTGATAAAATTTAGGGAGTCTTGTTTTCAGATTAGCCTTGTTAAAATCCCCAGCTACAATGAATGCAGCCTCCGAATAAATGGATTCCAGTTTGCAAAGAGTCAAATCAAGTTCGTTCAGAGCCATCGATGTGGGGGGGAATATATACGGCTGTGATTATAATGGAAGAGAATTCCCTTGGAAGATAATGCGGTCAACATTTGATTGTGAGGAATTCTAAATCAGGTGAACAGAAGGACTTGAGTACCTGTATGTTGTTATGATCACACCACGTCACGTTAACCATGAAGCATACGCCTCCGCCCCTCTTCTTACCAGAAAGATGTTTGTTTCTGTCGGCGCGATGCGTGGAGAAACCCGCTGGCTTCACCGATTCCGATTCGCGTCTCTCCAGTGAGCCATGTTTCTGTGAAGCAAAGAACGTTACAGTCTCTGATGTCCCTCTGGAATGCTACCCTTGCTCGGATTTCATCAACCTTGTTGTCAATAGACTGGACATTGGCGAGAAGAATGCTCGGGAGTGGTGCACGATGTGCCCGTCTCCGGAGTCTGACCAGAAGACCGCTCCGTTTCCCCCTTTTACGAAGTCGTTTTTTTGGGTCGCCGGCTGGGATCCATTCCGTTGTCCTGGGTGAAAGGCAGTACACAGGATCCGCTTTGCGAAAGTCATATTCTTGGTCGTACTGATGGTGAGTTGACGCTGCTCTTATGTTCAGTAGTTCTTCTCGACTGTATGTAATGAAACCTAAGATGACCTGGGGTACTAATGTAAGAAATAACACATAAATAAACAAAAAACTGCATAGTTTCCTAGGAACGCGAAGCGAGGCAGCCATCTCTGTCGGCGCCGGAAGTTCCTGTCAAACGTTTGGATACACCTACTCTTTCAACGGATTTTCTTTATTTGTACTATTATCTACACTGTAGAATATTAGTGAGCCATGAAAACTATGAAATAACACATATGGAATCATGTAGTAACCAAAAAAGTGTTAAACAAACCAGTATTATCTCAATCAGCTTCATGAGGTAGTCACCTGGAATGCATTTCAATTAACAGGGGTGCCTTGTTAAAAGTTAATTTGTGGATTTTATTTCCTTCTTAATGCATTTGAGTTGTGAGGTGGTATACAGAAGATAGCCTATTTGGAAGGAAGACCCAGAGTTACCTCTGCTGCAGAGGATAAGTTCATTGCAGTTAATTGCACTTCAGAAATTGCAGCCCAAATTAATGCTTCGCAGAGATCAAGTAACACACACATATCAACATCAACTGTTCAGAGAAGACTGTGTGAATCTGGACTTCAAGGTCAAATTGCTGGTGACACTTTCTGTGATTTATTTAGAATTTAAGGCACACTTGACCAGCATGGCTACCACAGCGTTCTGCAGCGATACACCACCCCATCTGGTTTGTGCTTAGTGGGAATATCATTTGTTTTTCAACAGGACAATGACCCAACGCATCTCCAGGCTGTGTAAGGGGTATTTGACGAAGAAGGAGAGTGATGGAGTGCTGTGTCAGATGACCTGGCCTCCACAATCACCCAACCTCAACCCAATTGAGATGGTTTGGGATGAGTTGGACCTGAGAGTGAAGGAAAAGCAGCCAACAAGTGCTCAGTATATGTGGGAACTCCTTCAAGACTGTTGGAAAAGCATTCCAGGTGAATCTGTTTGAGAGAATGCCAAGAGTGTGCAAAGCTGTCATCAAGGCAAATGGTGGCTATTTGAAGAATCTAAAATACATTTTGTTTGTTTAACACTTTTTTGGCTAATACATTTTCCCATATATGTTATTTCATTTGTTTTGATGTCTTCACAATTATTCTACAATATAGAAAATAGTACAAATAAAGAAAAACCCTTGACTGAGTATGTGTAACCAAACTTTTGACAGGTACTGTATATTAAAAAAGCATATATTATTATTGCAATTTTGGCGGCGGATGTCGGTTATCACGTGTTAAAGCTGAACAATTTCAATGTAGGCCAATGTTAGCTATATCACAGGTGTACATGACTAGATTCAAACTGCACTCAATGTCCTGCAAATGTTCACACCCTCCGTGTTGAAGGCCCCCCCACACACACACATACACTAATTGGTCTTTTGACCAATCACATCAGATCTTTTCACATCAGATCTGATCTGATTGCTCAAAAGACCAATTTGTGAAAAAAGCTCAGAATTGGGCTGCCTGTGTAAACATAGCCTGAGAAGATTTTGTTTCATTATACCAGTCTTGAGTGTTATGTTAGGAAAGTGTAACACAGCATTATTATTTCCTTTATCTCATCGCTGCTGTGTGGTCTTAATCCGCGTTAGTTGTCTTTGCCCAGTAGCTTGGAGGAGGCTTTGGTAATGAAAGTCAGTCAGTGTTTTGTCCACAACTACTCGTCTTCTGTGGGTTCCTTAGAAAGTGAAAAGCTCTAATTAAGCTCTATTGAGAAAGGAGAATGCCAGTGTTGTGGGGGGCCTAGGTTGCTATTGAGAAGGTGGTTGGTCGGTGGGATAGTTTCTGACACAGGAAATGCCATAGTCATCCTAGAAATTCCTGATTCCTGATTCCTCATCAACTTGAAGAGTCGTGAATACATGCTGTCTACTGACCAATGTTATGTCTGCTTGACAGCCTTGTAAAACATTCAGCAGGTCAATTAAAGGATCTGCTACCAATCAATGTTTTCCATTTGTCTTTTTGCTAGCCTTTTAATTTTCGACCAACTTTTATTAACTTTCTTTTTGCTTTGTTCTCATCACATCACATTTCAGATGAGTTATAAAGGTTTTGTATAATTTCAGCCAGTAGTTTTGATAGTAGCACGAGCCAAAAAGGGCTCCCCGAAAATGGTGCATAATTTTGCACAACGTCATCCATTTTGTGTGATATGTTACGTCCTGCAATTCTTATGATATGTTACGAATTTGTAAGTTATTTTTAAAGTATTGTTATTATACTTTATGCCATTACCAATCATACTAATCATAATCATCCAATTAAACATGATGAGGAAATGCACTGAAAACATCCTGCTTCTAGATAGCCTACTAACCAGGCAGCATCACCCTGCAGCCCTTATCAGTTGTGTGACCTCGAGTGCCATGCAGAGAACTCTTATTATCTGAGTTTGACCAATGGTGTGACCCAGCTTGCTGCCGTGTCCTGTATCTTCAGACAGGAAGATACATGTGACTGCTTTGGGCAGCATCAAAATGAGAAGTGACATCATCGCGTGGTCCGCTAAACAGCAATCAGGCCTCTCTCTCTGCAGCCGTGCAATGCAATCCAGATGTGAATTTGATTAAAGGCTTAAACGAGATTGGAGAGGGTGAGAAGGCGGGGAGGTATACTATAGGTCAACCCCTGGATTCTAAAACAAAGAGATTTATAAATCTATTTTAAAACAAAAACACATGTCTGGAAATTCCCCCATGCAACCCCTGCTAGCTGCTCCCCCCTCTCTTCCTCCTCATGCCTCCTCTTGGTTTGCAGCACTTGATAATCTGCATAAAAATTCCTGTTTAATTGTATCACCATTCACTCTGAGACATTACAGGTTTGGTGTAATAGCTGTGGGAAAATCAGATACTGAGGACTTATTATTCACTCAGCCTACTGTTTTTACTCTTCAGAAATTGATTGTGTATAGGCACTGTTTTGTTTGCAACCAAGTAAACACGGACCCTAAATGATTAATATTAATCGTTATACAGAAGGATCTGCTTAATTATAACCACAAAAGCTCAGTTGGTAGAGCATGGCTCTTGCAATGCCAGATGTCTGAGGAAAAGACAGAAAAAATAGCTGAAGACACCAGTCACTGCAGCAATGGACTGTTCTCTCTGCTACCGTCCTGCAGGCGGTACCGGAGCATAGGGTCTCGGACCAACCGAGACTGCTTCTTTCCCCAAGCAATAAGACTGCTCCACAGAATATCTGCACTGACTCTATGCTCACTCACAGGTCTATAGCTACTCATTCACACACACCTACACTGACACTCTAGCTCACATGCTCGGGCACACACACGCACATGCACACACACACACCCACGCACACACACACACGCACGCACAAAAATACACAAATTGATTGACACCATACACATATTATACAGTGCCTTCAGAAAGTATTCACACTTTTTCCATATTTTGTTATTTTACAAAGTGGGATTAAAATGGATTGAATTGTTATTTGTCAACGATCTACCCAAAATATTCTTCAATGTTAAAGTGAAAGAAAAATAATGTAACACTTTACTTGAAACTGTAATTGACACTGTAATTGCGCACACATTGATATTAGACATGCACCTATCCCAATGCTCTGTTGCTGATGACTGGGATGAATTCAAGAGCAGATTTCAGGACCAGGATAAGACACCCTCTTTTTGACTGATGACTGATATAAGGGCATATAGGCCTATCTGGCTTAAATGATTATGATGGTCATAATGCTTCTTGACAGTGCCATAAAGTGTATTTGCTTAGTCCAAGTAAAGTGACACAGATGATCATACTGCTTCTTGACAATGTGATAAAGTGTATCTTTTTAGTCCAAGTAAAAGTGACACAGGATGGTCATAATGATTCATGACAGTGTCATAGAGTGTATTTTCTACAAATTATTTTAAATATGATTAAAAAACAACAACAAAGGATTTAAGAAACAAACGTTCAAATGAAAGGAAACTTCTTTGCAAGGAAAATACGAATGAGAATAAATGTGGGTTTTGACACTCTTACGTAGGTGTCATAAGCAGCCATAAGATAACAAAATGTATGTCACAACATGTGTAAATATATGAGTCATGACAAGTTATGTCAGCTGTTATGACATATTATGACATAAACTGGGTGCCAAGTGAAGTCTTAACAAAAAATAAAAACATTTAATTAATGGAGAATTTTTTATTTTTTAAATATTTTGATTAGATAAGTATTCAATCCCCTGAGTCAATACATGTTAGAATCCCCTTTGGCAGTGATTACAGCAGTCTTTCTGGGTAAGCCTCTAAGAGCTAGGCAAACATGGATTGTACAATATTTTCCCATTATTCTTTTAAAAATTCTTCAAGCTCTGTTGAGTTGGTTGTTGATTATTGCTAGACAGCCATTTTAAAGTCTTGCCATAGATTTTCAAGCTGATTAAAGTCAAAACTGTAACCTAGGATCATTTAATGTCATCTTGGTAAGTAACTCCACTGTATATTTGGCCTTGCGATTTAGGATATTGTCTTGCTGAATTTGTCTCCATGTGGTGGGAAGCAGTCTGAACCAGGTTTTCCTCTAGGGCTTTGCCTGTGCTTAGCTCTAATCTTTTTCTATTTATCCCCCCCAAAATTCCCTAGTCCTTGCTGATGACAATCATACCCATAACATGATGCAGCCAGCATCATGCTTAAATGCTTATTTTCACTCTGTAATTTAGTTTAGTATTGTGGAGTAAATACAATGTTATTGATCCATCCTCAGTTTTCTCCTATCACAGCCAAAACATAATTCCACTTTGACATTATGGGGTATTGGGTGTAGATCTAAATTGCCATTTTTAATTCAGGCTGTAACAAAACAAAGTGTGGAAAAAGTCAAGAGGTTTGAAAACGTTGTAATGGCACTGCATACACACACTCACTCATCACCATGCACTCACCACTTACACTGCTGCTATATTGATTATTATTGATTATTATTACCATTATTACTTATCCTGACATTTTTACACGTACATATATCTACCTCAACTACTCCAGTAACCCTGCACATTGTAATTACGGTACTGGCACTGACCCTGATTATGGCTTGCATTCTTGTGTTTGTTTTTTTTTCATACTTCTCATGTTCGTACTTTGTACTTCGTCTTACTTTATAATAGTACTTTATAAGATTACTTTATACTTTACTTTATATATTTTTTTACACCAGCTGTATCCTGTGCATGTGACAAATCAACTTTTACATTTTAAACTTGATTCCCTGGACCACCCATACGTAATTATTTTTTACTTTTTTGTCTGTAAGTCACTTTGGATAAAACCGTCTGCTAAATGGCATATCTTATTTTATGTTCTAAAATGACAGCATTCCAACTGGTGACCTGAATTATAAAAAACACAGAGACCTTGAATCTTTCAAAGTGGTAGAGGCAGTAATTTGGCCCAGTCACCAAGGTCTGGTACCCTCTGCTCCAACTCTGAAGAGGCTTACTTTAATTTCTAGGTAAAAAAACAAACAAACAACACCTGTCACAAGAGGATGAATTAAGTATACACCATTTTTTCCCCTCTCTCACCCTCCTGCATGGTATGACTCGTTATCCCCTGCGGCTGCAAGATGTGCCAAGCACTTCAGCCCAGACCTGGGTTCAAACAGTACTTGACATGTTTCAAATAAAAACAAAGGGCAGGGTCTGCAATTTTGCACCAATCTATTGGTTGTATTGTACCAGGCACGCTCAATCAAGCCCAGCTAAAGTATTGGAAATTATTTCAAATAGTATTTGAACCCAGGTCTCATTCAGACTGACCGCAACCTGAACTACCACATAAAATGACTCACCTGACACTGACTGCAAAGGCGTGGCCGTCCCTGCTCAGGCTCAGTTTTTTCCCCCACCTCTGAGAAGAGAAGAGCCAATGTTTGAAACCAAAGCATAAACCCAGCCAGCTTCAAGCAATCCCAGTTGTTTGCTTTAATATACATATTGCTGATGCATGGTGGATGGATGTAAGGATGAAATATGAGAAAATTATGACTAGTTTGTTACCCGCAGTCTAAACTGTGCAAAACAGTTGAAAACTCTTCTAAGAGGGCGTCCTGCGGTCAAACAGGCTATGAGGTGAGGGCTGTGACGTCATGAGAAGCTCCGACATCCAAATGTAGGAGCTTTTCTGTTATGTCCAGGCAACACTGTATTTAATAGAGGACTCCAAACCCTTGAAGCCAATGTGGGAACTCTACTATGGTGCGCATTTTAGGACACCCTCAGCTTCAAGCCACCAAGGGTGTTCTAAAATGTACACTGAAACCCCCTCTCCATGTTAAGCAGCATGCTACACCCTCTCCAGTGAAGAGGAAATCATCACTCACTGTCTGTGCTGTAATCACAGTTACTATGATGCTATCTGTTGGTATAAGCTTGACTCCTGCCACGCATCCAGGCTATTCTGTTAGGGTGGAGGCTGGGGGAGGCTGTACAGGACCTTTAGGCAGGGCAAGCTAAGTGACTCAGAGAGAGAGAGAGAGTGGTTGTGTTGGTGCAGTAGGAGGTGAGTATGATGTAAAGTAAAACATAAACAGGAAAACAGCGAGTGCATGAGGCCTGCTAGATGTGTGCAAATAGATCGTGCTACCTGTCCTTTAATGGTGTTAAGATGAACTCATTGGTTCACAGTACATATTAAGACAGTAATAAATAGGCAAAAGTAGATGTTTCTGGTTAATTACTCTTAATTAACTTCCGGTTAGCAATAGCCGCAAATCTGGGAGATGCTAATTTCCACCCATTTACAAGATGCATCGGACCTGCTAAATTACAAATATTTTGACATTCTGAAGTGGAATGTTCAAACCTGAAGAAACCATCCACTGAAGGGCATCCATTGGAGTTGCATGTAGCAACAATGGCCACCATTTCAAGCTGAGCTAGCTAAACAACATGCTAGCTAGCGGCAATGAATGAGTCTTGTGTATCCAGTTTTCTGTTATGATATGTAGAGGGTTGGGCGCCTGAGGAGGAGCAGGTTGCCGCTAGTTGAGTTACGGTGATTAGAGTTTCTATCTTAGTGAAACATAGCGGCTATAAAACACATCTCGTTCCACATCTAAATGGTGGCAGGACACCCTTAATGATGATCGCTTAGGCATATGGTTTAAATGTTAATTGGCCACTAAGCCACCCAAGAAACAACAATATGGTGTGTCATTACGGATAATTCCTCAGTCATTATGCACCATCTCTGGAGACCTTCTCCCATTCATCACTTCCCTCATCAACTCATCTCTTACCACTGTCTGTAATACCTACATGTTTCAAGCATACCACCATAGTCCATGTTCCCAAGAATGCCAAGGTAACCTGTCTAAGTGACTATCACTCACATATCTCTCACATCAACACCATCATCCCAGACACCCTGGACCCACTCCAATTTGTATACCGCCCCAACAGATCTACGCAATCTCTATTGCACTCAGCACTGCCCTTTACCACCTGGACAAGAGGAACACCTATGTGAGAATGCTGTTTATTGAGCTCAGTGTTCAACATCATAGTGCCCTCCAAGCTCATCACTAAGCTAAGGACTCTGGAACTAAACACCTCCCTCTACAAATGGATCCTGAACATCCTGACATGCCACCCTCAGGTAGTAAGTGTAGGCAACAACACATCCGCCATACTGACCCTAAACACGGGGGTCCCTCGGGTGTGTGATTAATCCCCTCCTGTACTCCCTGTTCACCCACAACTGCGTTGCCTTGTACTATTCCAACACCATCATTACATTTGCCAATGACACAACAGTGGAAGATCTGATCACCGATGATGATGAGACAGCCTATAGGGAGGTCAGAGACCTGGCAGTGTGGTGCCAGGACAACAACCTCTCCCTCAGCGTCAGCAAGACAAAGGAGCTGATCGTGGACTACAGGAAACGGAGGCTCGAACACGTCCCCATTCACATCAACAGGGCTGTAGCGGAGCGGGTCAAGAGCTTCAAGTTCCTCGGTGTCCACATCACTAAGGATCTATCATGGTCCACACACACCAACACAGTCATGAAGAGGGCACGGCAACGCCTCTTCCTCCTTAGGAGGCTGAATAGATTTGGCATGGGCCCTCAGTACCTCAAAATGTTTTACAGCTGCACCTTTGAGAGCATTTTGACTGGCTCCAACCACAAGGCACTACAGAGGGCATCCCAGTACATCACTGTGGCCGAGGTGATGTACTGGGCAGTGTCAAAATTGCCAAAGACTCCAGCCACCCAAGTCATAGACTGTTCTCTCTGCTACCGCAAAGCAAGCGGTACCGATGCACCAAGTCTGGAACCAATAGGACCCTGAACAGCTTCTACCCCCAAGCCATAAGACTGCTAAATAGTTAGTCCGGGTAGTTTTTTGGTTAAATATTTAACTACCTACATTGACCCTTTTTGCACGAACCTTTTAGACTCACATACGCTGCTGCTACTGTTTATTATCTGTCACTTTATTCCTAGTTATATGTACATATCTACCTCAATTACCTAGAACCCATGCACATCGACTCGGTACTGGTACCATTGTGTATTTATTATTATGTGTTTCATTATTATTTCTCTATTTTCTTTCTCCCTGCATTGTTGGGAAGTGCCCCGTAAGTAAGCATTTCACCGTTAGTCTAAAAATACATTATCTGACTTGTATTTGATTTTGACAGGGTGCGTCCCCTCTGACTTCAAAATATCCAGTCTCTCCCCTCCTCAAGAAACCCACACACGACCCCTCTGATATCAAAAACGATCCTTTCTTTCTTTTCGTTCCAAAACACTTAAGCGTGCTGTCTCTGACTAACTCTCTCGTTATCTCTCTCAGAACAATCTTCTTGACCCTAACCAGTCTTGACCCTAACCACTTCAAGATGGTTCACTCAATCGAGACTGATCTCTGTGTCACGGAGGCACTCCCACTGCCAAAGCTGACTCTCTCCTCTGTTCTCATTCTCCTAGATCTATCTCCTGCCTTTGACACTGTGAACCATCAGATCCTCCTCTCCACCGTCTCAAGGCTGGCTGCCTCAGGCTCTGCAAACTCTTGAATTGCATCCGACCTGGCAGGCCACTCCTCCCACGTGACATGGAGTGGATCTGTGTCTGCGCCAGGTTCTCTCTACTGGTGTCACACAGGGCTTGGTTCTTGGCCATCTCCTCTTCTCTCTATACACCAAGTCACTCGGCATCATCATGTCCTCACATGGTCTGATTGAAAACTCTAGTCATTGGCAACTCCATTACCCGCAGTATTAGACTTAAAATGAATCATCCAGCGATCATACACTGTTTACCAGGGGGCATGGCTACAGACGTTAAGGCTAATCTGAAGATGGTGCTGGCTAAAGCTAAAACTGGCGAGTGTAGAGAATATAGAGATATTGTTATCCACGTCGGCACCAACGATGTTAGGATGAAACAGTCAGAGATCACCAAGCGCAACATAGCTTCAGTGTGTAAATCAGCTAGAAAGATGGGTCGTCATCTAGTAATTGTCTCTGGCCCCCTCCCAGTTAGGGGGAGTGATGAGCTCTACAGCAGAGTCTCACAACTCAATCGCTGGTTGAAAACTGTTTTCTGCCCCTCCCAAAATATATCATTTGTAGATAATTGGCCCTCTTTCTGGGACTCACCCACAAACAGGACCAGGCCTGACCTGCTGAGGAGTGACGGACTCCATCCTAGCTGGAGGTCTCATCTTATCTACATTACATTTTTTTTTACATTTAAGTCATTTATCTACCAACATAGGCAGGGCTCTAACTCCTCTAGCTCCACAATGACATAGGGTGCAGGCCAGGCAGCAGGCTGTTAGCCAGCCTGCCAGCATAGTGGAGTCCGCTACTAGCACAGTCAGTGTAGTCAGCTCAGCTATCCCCATTGAGACCGTGTCTGTGCCTCGACCTAGGTTGGGCAAAACTAAACATGGTGGTGTTCACCTTAGCAATCTCACTAGGATAAAGACCTCCTCCATTCCTGTCATTATTGAAAGAGATCATGATACCTCACATCTCAAAATAGGGCTACTTAATGTTAGATCCCTTACTTCAAAGGCAATTATAGTCAATGAACTAATCACTGATCATAATCTTGATGTGATTGGCCTGACTGAAACATGGCTTAATTAAGCCTGATGAATTTACTGTGTTAAATGAGGCCTCACCTCCTGGCTACACTAGTGACCATATCACCCATGCATCCCGCAAAGGCGGAGGTGTTGCTAATATTTATGATAGCAAATTTCAATTTACAAAAAAAAAGACGTTTTCGTCTTTTGAGCTTCTAGTCATGAAATCTATGCAGCCTCCTCAATCACTTTTTATAGCTACTGTTTACAGGCTTCCTGGGCCATATACAGCGTTCCTCATTGAGTTCCTTGAATTCCTATCAGACCTTGTAGTCATAGCAGATAATATTCTAATCTTTGGTGACTTTAATATTCACATGGAAAAGTTCACAGACCCACTTCAAAAGGCTTTCGGAGCCATCATCGACTCAATGGGTTTTGTCCAATATGTCTCTGGACCTACTCACTGTCACAGTCATACTCTGGACCTAGTTTTGTACCATGGAATAAATGGATCTTAATGTTTTTCCTCATAATCCTACACTATCGGACCACCATTTTATTATGTTTGCAATTGCTACAAATAATCTGCTCAGACCCCAACCAAGGAACATCAAAAGTCATGCTATAAATTCACATACAATACAAAGATTCCTTGATGTCCTTCCAGACTCCCTCTGTCTATCCAAGGACACCAGAGGACAAAAATCAGTTAACCACCTAACTGAGGAACTCAATTTAACCTTGCGCAATACCCTAGATACAGTTGCACCCCTAAAAACTAAAAACATTTGTCATAAGAAACTAGCTCCCTGGTATACAGAAAATACCCGAGCTCTGAAGCAAGCTTCCAGAAAATTGGAACGGAAATGGCTCCAAACTGGAAGTCTTCTGACTAGCTTGGAAAGACAGTACCGTGCAATATCGAAGAGCCCTTACTGCTGCTCGATCATCCTGTTTTTCCAACTTAATTGAGGAAAATAAGAACAATCCAAAATTCCTTTTTGATACTGTCGCAAAGCTAACTAAAAAGCAGCATTCCCCAAGAGAGGGTGGCTTTCACTTCAGCAGTAATAAATTCATTAACTTCTTTGAAGAAAAGATCATGATTATTAGAAAGCAAATGACGGACTCCTCTTTAAATCTGCGTATTCCGGGGCGGAGCTAGCATGTTGGAGTGAACGGCTGTGCGTGAGAGGCTCCTGCAACTTTTTTGCAAAATAATCTAATTTAACCTACTTTATTGCACTTTTTACAACAAACGTTTCTTTCTAATACAAGATTGTAACTTTTTATATGAAAATGCCGAGTAATAAGCGACCAAAGGACAATAAATCCACAGCGGAGGCCTACTCCCCACTAAACAACGAGACAGACATGGCGGGAGGCACATGCAACAACGTGACACTTACAGAACTTACCCGGGCTTTGGGGGAGCTACGTGTTGCTATAGCTGAGGATCTTAAGGCCACTATTGCTGAGCTGGACACCAAAATCGAGAGCGTCATTCGAACGGTCGCTTCGCATGGCCAGAGTATTGTGGACCTTGAGAAAGCTTCTGAATTCAACGCTGGTAGGATCGACGAGTTAGAGAAGCTATGCTCGTCATTGCAGGATACTGTGCAGAGGCTTTCTGTGAAAGTGGTGGACCTGGAGGGCCGATCCAGACGTAATAACCTTCGCGTTGTTGGTCTGGCAGAGGGGATAGAGGCGGGCTCTCGCCCTACCGACTTCTTCGCCAAGCTACTGAAGGATGCAATGGGATCGGATGTTTTGGATTCGGATCCCCAGCTGGATCGCGCACATCGCTCCCTTGTCCCAGTGCCTGGACCGGGCCAACGTCCTCGCCCAGTAATAATCTGTTGTCACAGTTTCAAGACCAAGGATCTTATCCTGCGTGAAGCTGGAATGAGGGGCGGCAACCTGTCACATAAAGGGCATCCATTCCGTGTCTATGAGGATTATGCGCCCGATGTGGCAAAGCATCGCGCCGACTACAGAGATGTCATGACTAAACTCTACAAACTCCATCTTCGCCCAGCCTTACTCTTCCCTGCAAGACTAAGAATTACCCCGCCTTCCTGTGAGAAGATTTGGCTCTCCTCGGATTTGGACGCAGAGAAGTTTATCCAGGGATATACACCAATCCCCCGTACAGGTTAGAGTGCCTTGTTAGTGCGTGTTAGGGTCTGCTCATGGACTCGAATCCATACTATACCATATTGGGTGAAAGCGTATTAAACGGGCTCAACAAGGGCTACCGAGCATGTAAGACGCTGAGCAGACCAATGGATGGCGGTCAGAACTCTCATTTAACGTTAAATTCACTTCCATCCCGGCTGTGCTCAGCGATGCATATTTTTTACTTCCAGGTTTGATCACTGACACCTTCGGACGGATATACTTATATTCCCCCACTTTTGTTTTGTTTCGTTATTTATTTTACAATCCTTACATCACTCTTACTACCATACCATTTATTTATTGCTTGCAGGGGACTGGGGGTGATGGTTGGGAGGGGGCAGACGCCTGGTTAGCAAGTTGATGTTTTGTGCCGTTCTGCCTTTGTCTGGCCGTGGGCCTCTCTCCCGACTAGAGTCCCACCAGCCCTCTGTAGTGCTTATGTATGTGTAGGTGTGCGTAAATATAATTACTATTTGTACTTTATTACTATTTTCTCTTAGCATTTTAGTATTATGTATGTGTATATTTTAAATCAGTGTAGATTGTTATTCTGGGGTATGAATGTTTATATGTGTATGTGTGCATATGGATGTATATACATATTCTTTAAATATATATTTTTATATATGATTTTTTTGTGTGGGTATGTATACATACATGTATATGTATGGATGTGTGTGTGTGTATGTATATATATATGGGTGTGTGTATGTGTGTATGTATATATGTGTGTGTGTGTGTGTGTGTATATATATATGTGTGTGTGTGTGTGTGTGTGTGTGTGTGTGTGTGTGTGTGTGTGTGTGTGTGTGTGTGTGTGTGTGTGTGTGTGTGTGTGTGTGTGTGTGTGTGTGTGTGTGTGTGTGTGTGTATATATATATGGGTGTGTGTATGTATGTATGTATATATATATATATGGGTGTGTGTGTGTATATGTGTGTGTGTATATATATATGGGTGTGTGTATGTATGTATGTATATATGTGTGTGTGTGTGTGTGTATGCATGTGTATGTGTGTATATATATGTGTATAGGTGTATGTATGTGTGTATGTATGTGTATGTATATATATATATATATATATATATATATATATATATATAAGATATATATTTTTACTTATTTTTTATTAAACATATTTTTTTTATGGGGGGAACGTTTAATTTAACAAATCCTTGTTCCGATCTCCTGACCCACAGTATGTAAAGGTACGGCTGACTAGGTCGGTTGCGGATGGTTTATTTTTTGACCGGCAGTGCTTAGCAATATTATCTTGAGGCTATATCTTGCTTATTTCTGGGATTGACCCAGGAGGACGCTTAAATGCGCAATATGTTTAAGTTGCAACTTATTCGGTTTAGGTTTATTAGATGCTAACTGAACACTTAACTCGCGGGAGCCTCCTCAGTTCATATGTTAGTAGAAGTTCTAGGATAGTGAGAGGTGAACGTATAGTTGGTATTTTATTTTTGTTTTACCTCTGGTTCGAGGTCGCGCCGTGCTTTTTTGGCATCGGCCAGACAATGTGTTTATTATTTTTATTTTTCCTTTTTTTTCTCTCCTGTTTGTACATTCCTGTTAAAGGTGGGTTGATGGGGGTAAGTGTTGTGGAAATTAGGGGAACAGGGGGAAGTAAAGGTGCTTGCAGGGGGAGGGGTGGGTTGGATACTGCTCGGGTGTGGGTGCTACATATGCTGATCGTGATGGTTTGGTGCGCTTTCTTACCTTTTTATCAAGTTACATGATATGCAGGCCACCATAGGAACTACAAACGAGAGGAGGGTGGGACTTACATTCACTTCCTGGAATGTCAAGGGTTTAAACGAACCAATTAAGAGGGGCAAGGTCCTAGCCCACTTGAAAGCACTCTCGTCTGATATTATATTTTTGCAAGAAACCCATCTGAAGAATAACTCTCATAGCAGACTTAGGTGTAGGTGGGTGGGGCAAGTGTATCACTCTAACCTCTCTGCCAAAACGAGAGGCACAGCGATTCTGGTACGGAAAGGAATTCCCTTTCTACATAAAACCACTATTGCGGATAAAGAGGGTCGGTATGTGATCGCAATAGGAGAAATCCACTCTACCTCAGTAACTCTACTAAATATCTATGGGCCAAACATTGACAACCCCTCTTTTTTCAAAAGAGTCCTTGCCCTGATTCCAGATATCTCCCATACTAACCTTAACTGGGGACCTTAACTGTGTGCTAGACCAATATTTGGATAGATCCTCTACCCGGCGAACCCCTACCTCCTATTCAAGCGAATTCTTGAATACCTACATAAAAAATTCAAACTTATTTGATATATGGAGGATCGCTAACCCTACGGGTAGGGAATACTCCTTTTACTCTCATGTTCACAAGGTTTACACTCGAATTGACTACTTTTTGTTGGACGCTAGACTACTCCCCTATACCTGTAATGTGAGGTATCATGATATTATAATCTCGGACCACAGTCCACTCACCTTCTCCCTGAGATTGGGTGACATTGTACCAAACGAGAGGGTCTGGAGGTTGAATCCTCAGCTCCTCACAGAACCAACATTCTGTGAATATATTAAAGACCAAATTACATTTTTCTTTGATACCAACGACAACACAGAGACCTCCCCAGCATTATTGTGGGAAACACTGAAGGCTTATCTGAGAGGCTGTATCATCTCCTTTCAGGCTGCCAGGAGTAGGCAAAACAGAGGAAAACTGGAAGAACTAGAGGGACAAATTCACTTACTGGATAGGAGAATGCTAGCCACCCATCTATGGAGAAACATAAAAAAATTACCTCTTTAAAATTTGAATATAATCAGATTCTCTCAGCTAAAATCGCTAAATCTTTTCTCTATGCCAAGCAAAAATATTTTGAGTTTGGTGACAAACCACACAAATTACTCGCCAGACAACTTCGAAAAAATGTGAGTGACCGAATGATTCACAGGGTTAAATCTGCATCTGGGGAATTACTCTCTTCCCCCAAAGACATCAATGACAGATTCCGGCAGTTTTATGAGACTCTATATACATCTAAAGCGGATCCTAACCCCTTAATTATGCAAACATTTTTGGAGGACTGTAATCTTCCTGCCCTGAACCAGGAAGATTCTAACTTCCTGAATAAGGAAATATCTCTTGATGAAATCCGAGAAACAATTAAATCTCTAAAGAGTGGCAAGACCCCGGGCCCAGATGGATACCCTGGTGAATTCTATAAAACATTCAGCAACATGCTCTCCCCCTATCTGCACAAAATGTTGATTCAGGCCAATGAGGATGGAGCTCTCCCTTCTACTTTGGATGAAGCGTTCATTACAGTTATACATAAGAAGGGTAAAGATCCAGAAGAGGTAGGGTCATACAGACCAATATCTCTCCTTAATACAGACCAAAAGATTTTAGCAAAAACGCTGGCTAACAGGCTTAGCACTTTAATTGGCAAATTGGTCCATTCGGATCAGACCGGCTTTATCCCTAACAGAAACTCATTCTTCAATCTCAGGCGCCTCTTCAATATTATGTATTCTCAGAGGTTACCCAACGTGGACCTTGCCGTCATATCTCTTGACGCCGAAAAGGCCTTTGACCAAGTTGAGTGGCCCTATCTATTCAAGGTCCTACAGAAATGTAATATTGGAGATAGGTTCATAAATTGGATCCAGCTTTTATATAGGAACCCCTGTGCCAGAATACTCACTAACCAATCATTGTCGCCCCGATTTAACCTCAACAGGGGGACAAGGCAGGGTTGTGCGCTGTCGCCTATGCTCTTCGCCCTAATTATCGAACCACTCGCTCAGACGATTAGATCTTATGCAGCAATACACGGCTATAATACTAAAGATACTCTAAATAAGATCTCCCTATACGCAGATGACATCCTCCTCTATGTAACAGAACCCCAGGCTAGTATCCCAGCTATTCTTGATGTGATCAATTTGTTTGGTACCTTCTCGGGATACAGAATAAATTGGAACAAGAGTGAATTAATGCCCATACGGTCGCAAAATACCTCTTGGCTAGAACATCTCCCATTTAAGTTATCTTCAGAAAAATTTACCTACCTAGGAATTGTAGTTACCAAACAATACTCCTTACTATTTAAAGAGAATTTCCCCTCTCTGATACAAAAACTCAAAGCAAACATATTATTTTGGAGAACTCTCCCAATTTCTCTGCTCGGAAGAATTAATGCCATTAAAATGGTCTTCCTCCCACAACTGCTCTACCTATATCAGAACATCCCAGTATTCATACCTAAATCCTTTCATAAACAACTGGACTCAATTATCAATCCTTTCATCTGGGATTATAAAACACACAGGATAGGTAAAAAACACCTCTGTAAATCCAAGACGGAAGGAGGATTGTCTCTCCCAAATTTTATATTTTATTACTGGGCCGCTAACCTCCGCATTGTTACGTTTCTGTTGGATGACGTACTCCCGGCATCCAGCTGGCTTAGTATGGAGCGTGAGGAGTGTCACCCTTCTCTATTGGCGCTGTGATTTTGTCGCCTGTCAATCTGGAGATGTCACTTTATTGTAACAATCCTATAATACATGGCACAGTCCGAATCTGAAGCAAATTAAAGTCCACTTTGAGCTCAGACCAATGTCATTCATGCTCCCTGTCGCCAGGAATCCCTCCTTTGCCCCTTCTAACCTTGACAACACCTTTGAGCGATGGGGAGAGTTGGGGATAAGCACCATAGGGGATTTATACATAGAAGGGACCTTTGCTTCCTTTGAGCTGCTGAGGGAAACTTATAATCTTCCCAGAAGTAATTTTTTCAGATACCTACAAATTAGAGACTACGTTAGAAAACACCTCCCAACATTTGGGAATGCTAAACCTTCCATGTTTGACGGATGCATAAAAATATGCCCCACCTCAGATAAACTGATATCGCGTCTATATGATGCTTTTCAATCTGTTAGCACACCTTCTACTGATGCCATCAAGGCAAAATGGGAGGAAGAACTAGGGACTGACATCTCAGTGGCAGACTGGGAAGAGAGCTTGGAGTATATCCACACATGCTCCATTAATTCCAGACATCGTCTCATACAATTCAAGGTATTACACAGATTACACTATTCCAAAACTAAACTGCATAGGATATTTCCTGATACATCCCCTACATGTGATAAATGTCAGGCTACGCAGGGTACACTACTCCACTGCTTTGCCCTATGCTCTAGCTTGCATGGTTATTGGTGTGGAATTTTTAGGATCCTCTCTGAAGTTTTGAAGACTTCAATAGATCCAGACCCACTTCTGATAATCCTGGGAGTATCTGAGTCCCTAAACAGATTAACCAACCCCCAAAAACAACTAATCTCGTATGGTCTCATCTCGGCAAAAAAACTAATCTTGTTGTTTTGGAAAAGGAGGGAAGCGCCCTCTACCAAATTATGGCTCAGTGAATTGGCAAACACTGTACACTTAGAAAGAATTAGATATATTCTGAACAATAAATTATCAACATTTGATAAAATCTGGCAGCCTTTCCTCTCCTACTTGGACGAGTCGGCGCTGTGAATTTGTACTTATTAACGCACTCAATGGTAAAATTTTAATCTACCTTTGGGCAGCGTTAGCTGGCCCTACCACCCGAGCAGTTGGGAGGGGGGATAGGGGATGGGGGATAGGGGGGACATCTTCCCTCTTTCTTTCTACGTGTCCTTGTTTTGTATGTCGTGTTCTGTATTATTTGTTCTGCACCCAGAACTCTGGGTCTTGTTGTTCCTGTATGCTCTTTTATGTTTAGATAAGAATTGTATACCTGTCATGTATACCTATACACCATTCTTGTGTGTGTTTAATAAAAATATTTGAAACAAATCTGCGTATTCCTTCAAAGCTCAGTTCTCCTGAGTCTGCACAACTCTGCCAGGACCTAGGATCAAGAGAGACACTCAAGTGTTTTAGTACTATATCTCTTGACACAATGATGAAAATAATCATGGCCTCTAAACCTTCAAGCTGCATACTGGACCCTATTCCAACTAAACTACTGAAAGAGCTGCTTCCTGTGCTTGGCCCTCCTATGTTGAACATAATAAACGGCTCTCTATCCACCGGATGTGTACCAAACTCACTAAAAGTGGCAGTAATAAAGCCTCTCTTGAAAAAGCCAAACCTTGCCCCAGAAAATATAAAAAACTATCGGCCTATATCGAATCTTCCATTCCTCTCAAAAATTTTTGAAAAGGCTGTTGTGCAGCAACTCACTGCCTTCCTGAAGACAAACAATGTATACAAAATGCTTCAGTCTGGTTTTAGACCCCATCATAGCACTGAGACTGTACTTGTGAAGGTGGTAAATGACCTTTTAATGGCATCAGACTGAGGCTCTGCATCTGTCCTCGTGCTCCTAGACCTTAGTGCTGCTTTTGATACCATCGATCATCACATTCTTTTGGAGAAATTGGAAACCCAAATTGGTCTAAACGGACAAGTTCTGGCCTGGTTTAGATCTTATCTGTCGGAAAGATATCAGGTTGTCTCTGTGAATGGTTTGTCCTCTGACAAATCAACTGTACATTTCAGTGTTCCTCAAGGTTCCGTTTTAGGACCACTATTGTTTTCACTATATATTTTCCCTCTTGGAGATGTCATTCGAAAACATAATGTTAACTTTCACTGCTATGCGGATGACACACAGCTGTACATTTCAATGAAACATGGTGAAGCCCCAAAATTGCCCTTGCTAGAAGCATGTGTTTCAGACATAAGGAAGTGGATGGCTGCAAACGTTCTACTTTTAAACTCGGATAAAACAGAGAAGCTTGTTCTTGGTCCCAAGAAACAAAGAGATCTTCTGTTGAATCTGACAATTAATCTTAATGGTTGTACAGTCGTCTCAAATAAAACTGTGAAGGACCTCGACGTTACTCTGGACCCTGATCTCTCTTTTGAAGAACATATCAAAAACTGTTTCAAGGACAGCTTTTTTCCATCTACGTAACATTGCAAAAATCAGAAACTTTCTGTCCAAAAATGATGCAGAAAAATTAATCCATGCTTTTGTCACTTCTAGGTTAGACTACTGCAATGCTCTACTTTCCGGCTACCCGGATAAAGCACTAAATAAACTTAAAGTTCAAACCCCCGAGCTGACGTCGTTCTGCCCCTGAACAGGCATTTAACCCACTGTTCCTAGGCCGTCATTGAAAATAAGAATTTGTTCTTAACTGACTTGCCTAGTTAAATAAAGGTAAAATAAAATAATATTATTATTTTTTTAAATCTCAATGTAAATGTAATTCAAATATGGATACATCATGCAATAATTGTCGACTTTAAGCAATTCATTTTTCCCACCCTTTCTTTGTTTTGAAGATATGAAAATCTAAATCAGTAAAAACACTTATGCAATGTATTTTACCTCTAAGTAGTGGATACCAACACAACACTTGCAGTGCAGTATAATATACTGGAATATGATTATAGGCTTATAGACATTGGTTTAACACTAATCATGCAGTGTTGCGACACTGTTGGGACAGCGCATGATTGAATCATTTGGGATGATTAGGGAAGCAGAGAGTAAAACAAAGAGGAAAAACCTTTCTCATTTCATCTCAACACGGAGCCATTGCTTCATGTCCTCTCCCTTTCTAACCAGGCCAAATAAAACAGAAACAGGTGGAAACTTTGACTTTGGGAATACCTTATGTTATCCTGCCCTTTCAAAATTGCTTTCATGTTGAATTAATATTCATGATAATTGCCTAAAATTTGGGGGAAATGTATTTATTTCACAATAGCTGTGTCTCTAATTGACTCATGCTGGCCTCATGATTCACCTTCTCAATATTTAATTTGATGTATATTCAATATTTACATATATTTACTATGTTGTGTGAATGGATTATTATTGCCAATATTTCATTTACCTTTGCCCTAAAGAGAGGCCTATAGACATTTCCACAGAGAATAGATTAAATAGTAATCAAGCTACAGTCTATAACACTGTTATAAACAAGACTTTGAGATGTGCAGAGTTCTAGAGATAGACCACAGCAACAGTACAGTATAGTAGTAAACAAGACTCATAGATTGATGTGCTCTAATCAATCATAATGTAGAACATGTGTTTTACAGAAGTATACCCATAAATAAGTATACCATTCGCTAATCAGGTGCTGCAGAGTGAGGATCTCAAGACAGTAAACCAATCATACTGTTTGCGTACGGCTTAGAGAAAAGCCTGGGAAATCCAAATATTCCAAATGACTGCAAATTAACCATGATAAATATTTAAACTGCAATGACAATTTTGTAAAGATCACAATGCTGACTAGCTCATTTAAAGCAGTGAAACACAACAAATATCTCCATCTCTGTTTAGACATCACAAATACATCTTATCAGCAGGGACTTCTCCATTCGAAACACAGCCAAAACTTTCTTTCCTCTCTGGTCCAATGAGACATGCCAAACCACTGTCCACCACTCAGGATGTCCAGGCCTTGTTTGAAGTTTATCTAACTTCCATGTGTATGCTCTGTCCCAAGGAGAGTGAGTACTTCCTCCTCATCATCCCACTACATGTTATTTGTTATGAAATGACTGCACTGTTTGACTCAATTCACAATACTTTCAATCTGAAAGACACAATCAGTGGTAAATTTAACTAATAAATCATGATCGATTTTGGTGGACAACTATTAGCATTGTTTGGTCAATCTACGTAGATTGTTATTACATTAACTTTATCTAAATAGATTTGCAACTAATAACCCAAAAACATAATGTAAGATCCCAATATATATATATATATAAAGCTAATATGTACGTGATATTTTGGAGCAAAGGCCTGCTTTAACAATAAGTAAAAGGTCACACATATTGACCGGCCTTTCCAGTGGGTACTGATTTGATTCTAGTCTGTTTAGCTGGGATCAAACAGAGCAATTATCTCTATACCACAATATGTCTGCAAACACACATGGTATGCCATGGGCAATAACTGTCAAATTTCGCAGATGCTTGGTCAAACCATTATTGCTTTGAAACTATCCAGTGTTTACAAATGTCAAGGGTAAAGAGGCATTTCAGCTCAGCGATACATTTCACGCAGAATTGTTTGAATCTTCTAATGCATTTAGATATGCATTCAAACTTCTTTTGAAGATTGGTACTGCATATGGTTTTCTCTCCTCCCTTGAAATTGCACTGATATGTACCAGGTGTTTCTCTTTTCATGGTGCCCACTATGTGGAAAATATATGCAGTACTACAGGGGACATGGTTTGTTCGAAAATTTAAAGTACTGTCATGTCGAATAAGTGTGTTTTTTTGTCTGAAAGTCAAAGGTCAGTTCAACCCCATGTGCTCATAAGATGTTTCTGTTATTAGAGAGGGGTTAAGGAAGGAACATTTATTGTTGTTTCAATTCCAAATTCCACGCTACTGTATGAAAAAAGTAAATGCAAGGCATAAACAAACCAATCAAACAAGAAAAAAAGGTTAGCATACGGGCAGCTTTGTTATTTTAACAAGGAAGGAAGGTGTGCTGGGTATTTCTCCTCCTTTACCCACAAATTGTTGATGCAAAATTTTTATTTCACTCACTGATATAGAGCGTTTTCCATTTTTGCGAAGTGGTTTCTGATATGATAAGTCTCTACTGAAAAGCATGCATGGAAACTGTGGGAACAAGCTTATAAGCAATAAAATGGCAAAAGTCTTACTAGACTTTATTATTATTATTTAAAAGTAACCTTTATTTAACCAGGAAATTCAATTAAGAACAAATTCTTACATACAATGATGGCCTACACTGGTCAAACCCGAACGATGCTGGGCCAATTGTGCGCCGCCCTATGGGACTCCCAATCGCGGCCGGTTGTGATACAGCCTGGAATCGAACCAGGGTGTCTGTAGTGACAGCTCTATCACTGAGATGCAGTGCCTTAGACCGCTGCGCCACTCGGGAGCTCATATCGACAGGGTTTATACAAAAGAGACACTTACAAACAAATACAAGAACTTGCTTCAACTGAATACATTACGCAAAAAAAACAAGATATAGATTTATCAAGAATGTCTGTTGATGCTGAAAAGGGTTTCAACCATCTTGAATGGCCTTTTCTATTCAAAACTTTGGAAGCTTTCAACTTTCTAGCTGAAATAATACATTTAATAAAAAGGTTGTATACATGTCCTAAAGCAGATATATACACAAATAATACTTTATCTGATTATATTGCTTTAGAAAGGGGCACAAGACAGGGATGTCAACTCTCCCCCCGACAGGAACCAAAAGTAACAGGTATCAATATTGGTAAACACGAATATAAACTAAACTTATTTGCAGATGATCTCCTGATATACCTGACCAATATTGAAAACTCAATTCCCCTTTGCTAAAAATATTTTCATAATATTTTTTAAAAATCGCAGGATATAACATGTAAATGAAAAGAAAGAATTGCAATAGGAAAAATACAACATTAAATAACTCATGATCTACAGCAATCCTATAAGTGGACCACAACAAAATATTAAATACTAGGATGCTTAATAAGTGACAACAAACAATAAATATAGATAACTTTATTCCATTACTCAACAACATGAAAGCATTTTAATAATCTTCCCATAAATCTTACAGGTAGAATAAACCTCTTTAGAATGGCATAGCTGCCAAAGTTTTTGTATTTATTTTTGGTAATACTAATTACCCCACTGAAGACATTCTTTAAAAAAGTATACTGTTACATCAAAAATGTTATTTTATTCACTAGTAAGAATAAGAAATATTGTTTAAAAAAAACCTTTTGGTAGAAATGAAATGGAACTGAAAATGGAAATTAAAAGTTACATCCACTAGATTCCTCTGATTTCTAATTGATGAAAAGTTATCCTGGAAAAATCATATTCAATTTGTTGGGCTGGACATGCCGAGAGAGGAGTTTGGATTGGTCTGCCATATAGAAGGCCTCTGTATATTTGAGCTGGTCAGTCTGTGTTGGAAACCCTGTCAAACGCGGCTTTTTAAAAAATGTTTTGTGTAGTGGAGTGTTGCGCTCCACTTTCTGGAGGAACACGTTTTGAAATCAGTGGAATTAGAGTATGATAGCTAAAGAGATGGAGAAAACACCTGTCTCTGGATTACATCTTCAAACTAAAGGAAACCGTGTCATGGCATCTGTGACAGGGAGACGCGTCCATCATGCATGATGATGTATATGGGCAAGATAGTCTAGCGTTAGCTAGCAACATTTTAAGATATTACACATTTCTAATTTTGACAGAAAGTGGTTTCATGTCAAGCTAAAATGTATATTTTGATTTGTTTAACACTTTTGGGGTTAGTACATGATTCCATATGTTATTTCATAGTTTTGTTGTCTTCACTATTATTCTACAATGTAGAAAATAGTCAAAATAAAGAAAAATTGAGTAGGTGTGTCCAAACTTTTGACTGGTACTGTATATAATACAAGAAACTGCGGTAAACTTCACCCTCCACACTGCCGCACCTTACATAGTCAATTCTCTATCAGATATAAAGGTACCATATACTGAAAATCTTCACATTTCCAAAACCTCATCATCCCTCAACAAATTCAAAACAAAGACTGGGTCAGCCTGATGAACCAAACTACTCAGTAATCTCCTCCATTTAACCTACCTCTCACAAACTCACACGCACGCAAGCACACACACGCAAGCACACACACACACACACACACAACCTTTTTTTATTAGTGTGTATTTTTGGGTATTGTATATTGATTTTGTGGTGTGGTTTTCATATAAAACCTTTGGCTTCCAAACACACCTGAACACTGTTGTTTTGACTTGTTTCACTGTATTGTTGTCTGTCACTTGTTTTCTTTGTTGCAAATAAATAAATATAAATAAATAAATAAATCAGAACAGAAATTATATGGACAAAAAAAATTCATAGAATAAAAAGGAAAGTTGACATTTTCCTAAGTCTGATAGTGGTTTTAACCTTCCAGACTTGGAATTGTATCAACTCGCTACCCAAGGCTTTTAGTTAAATGCACTAAAGGAGAACAATGGGTTTTTTGAAGATTGAATTGAAGATGTGCATTCTCAACCCCATAATATTTTTACCTGTCTATTTTCAAAGTATAAAGCTAAGAACATTAACAACTTCATAATTAAGAACACTATAAAAATATGGAATATAATAAAATATCACTTCCTAAAAACACAAACTGATGGAACAATCCTTAGATAGCTTTTTAGAATTCACTGATAAATTGGTCCACTTGGAAAACTAAAGGCATAGAAACTGTAAATGACTTGGTAACAGGAAATACATTTATTTCCATGACAGAATTAAAAAAGTAATATTGAACTGACAAATGTAGATAGTTTCAAATATTATTCATCACAAAATTTCAATTTGAAATCTTTTGGACATCAGAGCAACCTTGAGGGAATCTTATTTGAGTCAGAAAAGGATGTTCATATGATATGGAAGATATACAAAATCCTGCAGAGAACATATCCAACTGACAATCTCTTAGAAACAAATATACATTATTGGAACCAAGACTTGATGTTTGCAAAAGATTAAGGGAAAGTTGGAGCATACGCTTAATTGAGTATGAACTAATGTATAGAATTCACTATACAAGATACAAAATGAATACATTCTACAGCATAATAACAGAGTCATGACTTAAGTGTAAAACAAATAATGACTCCATAATCCATGCTTTCTGGGAATGCCAAAAAGTCCTGAAGTTGTGGGAATAGCTAGAAAGTTGTCTGTCAGAAGTATTACAACGTAAATGTACTTCTAATCCGTCTGTCTGCATATTTCAAGACATGGCAAATGGTGGTGTAGTGAGATACCCGATGTGTTAGACGATTCTCTTCTCATCACTCATCTTTTTAAAAAGTATAATAAAAACGTGGAAATCAATCAATCCGCTATCATTAACACAATGGAAAAATGGAATGATTTATTTTTTAAATGCTGAAAGTGCGTAGGAGATGGGGGTGTGTGTGCTAGTGGATCTGGCCAGGTGAGACGTAGTTGATGTTTGTATGATGTTGTCATTTGTATGTGTATGTTTTGTATGGGAACGAGATGTGTGGGGTTAGGTGTTTTCAATTTATCAAAACGATACCGCCATAGCAACCATGTTTTACCTCATGTATGAGTTTCCAACTATGGCTGCCACGTGGGGAAAATCACATTTTCCTTTTTAGATATAATTTCTCATCCCAATGGGGTCCTTATAGATCAGGGGCTTCCGGAGAGCCTGGTTTGAGTTGCAGGACTGTATTACACAATGAAGGCACTCCAAAATGAAGTAATGGAAATGTCCACCCACCCACAGAGTGTTTAAAAAACCTGATTGAACTGCCAGGACAAGCCCTTGTCACGTTTCATTAGACTATGGCATAGGTTCAGGCTAAACACCAACTCAATATGATTCACCCCCAAATCAACAATAACAATGGTCTATTCTCACCAGACTACTAGATTAATAATAAGTGGACACCCTTACCCTGAAGTACATACATACACCATTACACAATGGCATGTTTTACAGATTTCAACTGATCATCTAACAGATGTATGTCTGCATATCAGCCGCCAGCGCACTTGTATAGTGTCAGTCCATGTTGGATATAAAGGTATGTAAAACAATGCAAGAGTATCTCGTAAAGCTGTGGTTACATGATGAAATTATAGTGGAATAGTTCATGCCCACTTGGGTTGGAGATGGATGCTAAATATGTATGGATCCAGTAGATGTCTACATTCCTGTGAAGTAAGTTTATGTCATTCTCTTTCAGAATCACATTTAAAGCTTTAATCAGATGAAGTAGCATGAACAATACAAGCTTAGGATAACCTCTTGTGTGGTCTCCCTACCCTACCCCAACCCAAAACCAAATCCTATTATTCCACATTTTGATTACAGGATAATACCTGTGGGATATTGTGCAATTAATAAAAGTGACTGATGGCTGAGGCACATGATTTTCATGTGTGCCACCTTTTACACCAAGCAAAACATTGGGAAATGCCTGGTCAGGCCACGCTACAGTAAATACTGTAGTACCTTTGGATTGAAGGATTTAACTTATTCTCTGAATGCTACACGTCTCTCAAGCTTTCATGTAATTATTTTGGATTTGGCTGTCAGCTGTCAGTAGACTGTGAAATTAGCTAGCTATGCTAATTTAATACATTGGCAGTGGTGTAAAGTACTTAAGTATAAATATTTTTAAGTACTCCTTAAGTAGTTTGTTGGGGTATTTGTATTTTACTATTAATATTTTTTGTTTTATAGTTTTACTTTTACTTCACTACATTCCTAATGAATATTATGTACTTTTTACTCCATACATTTTCCCTGACACCCAAAAGTACTCGTTACATTTTGAATGCTTAGCAGGACAGGAAAATGGTCCAATTCACGCACTTATCAAGAGAACATCCCTGGTCATTCCTAATGCCTGTGATCTGGTGGGCTCACTAAACACATGCTGCATTTGAAAATGATGTTTGAGTGATGGAGCGTGCCCCTGGCTATCCTTAAATTAAATAAAAAACAAGAAAATGGTGCTGTCTGGTTTGCTTTATATAAGGAATTTCAAATTATTTATACTTTTAATTCTGATACTTATATTAGTATATTTTAGCAATTACATTTACTTTTGATACTTAAGTATATTTAAAACACCAAATTATTTTAGACTTTTACTCAAGTAGGAATTTTTTGGGTGACTTTCACTTTTACTTGAGTCATTTTCTATTAAGGTATCTTTACTTTTACTCAAGTATCACAATTCTGTACTTCTTCCAACACTACTTTTTAATCAGAAAAATGTCCATGACACCGAAAAGTACTTAGTAGGACAGGAAAATTGTCAAATTCACACACTTATCAAGAGAACATCCCTGGTCATCCCTAATGCCTCTGATATGACGGATTCACTAAACACACATGCTTAATTTAAGCTATATATCACAAACCCCACACCTCCTTAATGATATTATTATACTGGTTACCAATGTAATTAGAGCAGTAAATATCTTATCATACACGTGGTATACGGCCTGATATACCATGGCCTTCAGCCAATCAGAATTCAGGGCTCAAACCACCCAGTTTATAATTGTAAATGATGTCTGAGTGTTGGAGTGTGCCTCTGGCTATCCGTAAATTTAAAAAAAACAAGAAAATGGTGCCTTCTGGTGTGCTTAATATAACACATTTGAAATTATTCAAACTTTTACTTTTGATACCTAAGTATATTTGATTAATTACATGTATTTTTGATACTTAAGTATATTTAAAACCAAACACCTTTAGGCTGTCACTCAAGTAGTATTTTACTGGGTGACTTTCACTTTCACTTGAGTCATTTTCTATGAATTGCCCAACCTGTATAAATAAAGGTTGAATACCTTAATAAAGACCTGCCAGTTCTAAAACTTAAATGGACACAACCCTGTAGCATACCATATTTCAACTAGTGTCTATGAATAGCTTTGTTCAGTCAGTGTAATAAATAGACCAAGCATTCAGAGAGAGAGAGAGAGAGAGAGAGAGAGAGAGAGAGGGGAAGTGACTGCAGAGAGGCAGGGAGGTCTGAGTGAGGGAGGAAACTCTGCCACACAGCGAAGGTGTGAAAGAGGAGGACAGATGTTATGTTGTCTCCTATGGTGAGGTCACCTTGATGACTTTGACCTCATAAGCATGAGTCAGCAGGACCCAGCAGCCAAGGTCATAAATACAGACCTGGGATCCAGAGACAGACATTACCAACAGAGTAGTGAATGACCTAATCTGTCAAGACTGGGTATAGGCATTTGACTGTTGTTTTGCTTGTGCCCATGCTGCTCATTTTCTCACTGTAACTGCAACTCTGTGTGCAGATTTATTGTAGCGCTCAATGCACGTTTAGGCAGGTGTGATATTTAAGAAGTAATCACAGAGGAGGCCTGGTATATGGTCAATATACCACGGCTAAGGGCTGTTCTTATGCACGACGCAAAGCGGAGTGTCTGGATACAGCCCTTAGCCGTGGTATATTGGCCATATTTCATACCACAAACCCCTAAGGTCCCTTATTGCTATTATAAACCCTTGGTATACGGTCTGATATACCGCGGATTTCAGCCAATCGGCATTCAAGTATCGAACCACCCAGTTTGTAATTTGTATTATTACACGGGTGTAAAGTGTTACACATTAACACACACGTAAACTCAAACACAACTCCTTTCCCAACAATTCCCCAATAAACCCTTCAACATGATCATGGTATTTTCCTGAAAAGTGGGAAGCTTAGTTAAGTCTGATGGCCTGTTAGTTGAGAAAATTGTCCTACAGCAATATTTAAAGGGACAAGTACTGTTCCTTCAATTTCAGCAGAAATCCTTGACCTGATAGAGATAATTGCAACAATAAAATAACAAATATAACTTCTCTGTCTGCCGCAACCTTAATTAGGAAATTGGTTTGACCATGTAATCTTTCAACCCTTCATTGTCTGACTTTGATCAACCGTGAAACAACAAATATTATTTTATCTAGACTCTTATGGAGAGGCCCAATGGAAGACAGTGATACACTGCCCACCATTGGTAAGAATGCATCATTACAATACACCACAACTATTACACCCCATGTGCATCACCAAGCCCCAACAGGGGGTTTGGTCAGGGGGTCTGCTTTGTGTGAGTGTTGTACTAAGATGATAACGTGTTTGGGGACCCTATAGTTTGATGATGTGCACACCCAGCGCTCTGACAATCTTCCTCCGCCTGATGTTTTCCCACAAAGAAATTACTGCATTGGTGGGCCCGGCGATCAGGTCCCCAAAGAGGTCAGCAGGCAATTCCTGTTGCTCAGCCGCTCAGAGCTCAGCCCCAGCCCCAGCCACATGCATGGAGGATTTATTAGAACCAGATGGGCCGTGCTCCCTTACAAGCTCAGCTCAGCGGAGGGAGTCAAAAAACACTGGGCTGCTGGCTTCTCCCAGCCCAGCAAGGCCTGGCTCTGGGGGAACGAACAGAAGGGTGGGAGGGAGCAGAGCGGCTGGTCCACCCATTTCCTTTCCTTGCCCTTCCCAGGCATGTCAGAGGGGAGCCAAGCCAACAAAAATCAGACCTGCAGTGGCTTTTGGACAGGACCAGGATTCGACCAGTGTGGTAGTTATGGATGGCAAGAGGGAAGATGTGTGGTGAAGAGGGGCTGCCAGGCAAAATCAGACCCATGCCAAGGAGCTTTAAAGGACCCATAAGGGAACTTAAGGAAATAAACAAACAGATTGCTGAAACTGAAAAGTCAGGTTGGCAGTTAAAACGCAACTAATATAATGTGCTGGGCTTTACATTGTGACTTTTCATGGACAGGAATGCACCAACGCAGTGGTGGTGGTAGTAGTAGTGGTAGCTTGGGGCTCTCTTGTTGAATCTCGTTGATGATAAACAGTGACAAGACAAAAGACAGCAGAGATTGTTGGGTTGGGGTTGGTGACGTGAGAGAATGTCAGAGAACTGGACTGTCAGTACTGATAATAGGCTGAACTTTTACAATCATGTGCCATCATTCCTCCAACGCCACTTTCCCTCTTCAGTGTCGAATTCCTTAAATTATTGCCAGCACCAATTTACACTTGTCCTTACAGTTAATTCACTTCTGGCCAGGCAGCCACCTGTTTCTCATTGGCTGGACATACTTCTGGTTTCCGTCCACATCTCTTAGCTAAAGCAGGCCCTAATAGTGAGACGGGTTGGCAGACCTAGGTACAGTTCCAGGTGGTTTTAAACAGCACTTATCTTACACTGTGCAGGACCCAAAAAGGAATTCATGCTCTGCTAACTAGAACACCTGTCTAGCTTTCATCATTTGAATTGCAAAGAGAATAACATAGCCTATGAAGTGCATTGATAACATTGCCTAGCTCCTGTTCTGTTGTGATAATGTGAATGGTAAGAACGAGTGTTGTTTTCCTAACTTTTTCAGTTGTCGGATGTGATGCCAATGCCATTAAATGTTTGAACAATGTATTGCATATTGTGTTTGATGGGCTACCTTTTTATGATCATCAATAACACATTTGATCAGTGTTGACAAAGGCATCCCCTTCTCAAATATAGAAAGTTAATCATTGCACCTTTTTTATTGCATGAGAAGTACGTTTCCATACATTTCACCACACGTGCCGGTATCAACCGAATCTTAAGTCCTGTAGAGGTGTTTATAATTGGGCGGAACCAGTTGAGATGGCTACAATCAGGTGAAAAAGAGCTTTGGGACATCATGGCTCAATTCTCCCAGTGAGTCTCTTTGAAGCTACAGCTACTATTCATGTCTGCATGAATCACAGACAACATTAGGTGTTACCCAAAGATGAATCTACAAGATGATTCATATTCTCCAGAATGGACTGCTTCTGAGCAAGGGACAAACTTTATTTGCTCATTAATTGACTTGCTTATGATCTTTCACAGGGACCCGAAATGTTTGAAAGACATTTCCAAACAGGTGGAGAAACTTATGAGACGTGCGTGGATTTCCTGTGGAGGAGAGGCATTAAATAAAATTGTGCAGAAGAAATTTGGAAAAGCGATGTAGGACTGGCCTGGCGTGCTCTCCTCTTGTTTGTAGTAAAGCAAATGGAATAATCTAACGTTATACAATTTTGTTTTGGGTGGCCTTGTGTGTCCCCCCCTAAAATAAAAACAGGCAGTGTTTAGGGGAATGGCTAAATATAATTCATTGCCCCGGGTGGATTTTTCAAGCAGCTGCCATTTTTATCCATGACGAGAACATGTCTCAGAAGGGAGCTAGAAGGGCCTGGCCAGAAAAACACTGTTGATTTACTCCTTCAGGTTGTCCAAATAAGAGGAGCTTTTTGGTGCTAGTCACAGATTGAGGAAACAGGTGAACTGTGTAAGCTTTTGTTTTTCAAGACTATTATGGCCTACATAAGGAAATGAGACAGAAATCTTTAAATATTAAAGCTACTATCTCTCGTGTCCTCAGTGGACATTTTGATATTAAAGTAGAGGACAATGATAAGAGTCACTGGGGCTAGGCAATTTGAATATTTATATTCAATATATTCCTCTCTACTCTGTTTGGTGCATTCCATCAATTTCTAGCTAATCCCAATGAGCACTGGTGTGAGATCAATAGTACTAGATTTACATGACTTTTAAGTGCACTCTAGCGTGCTACTCTACTGTACCCAGGAGTAGCCAATACTCTAATCGGCTGTGAAACAGGGAAATTACAAGGCCAGTCGCCTCACTTTGAGGGAAATCACCAGGTTAGTCATCTAGATGTGAGTAACAGGGTTGGGGTCAATTCCATTTCAATGAAGCAGCGGCATTTCCTCAATTCCTCTTCATTACTTTTTAATGAGGAAAATTGGAATAGGAATTACAATTTCAGTTTACTTCCTGAATTGACTGAATTGAAATAGAGTTGGCCCTGACATCAGCAATTAAAACAATAAAAAAGTGGGCACCCCACCACTGTTTTGGTAAATAGCTAAGGAATGGGGCTGGAGAAATTCAAATTCATATACAAAGCTATGGATGCAGGGACTAACCATCCTTGACACCATTCATGTTTTGAGGCTATACAGTGTTTGTTTACAATTACAGTGTTTACAAATATTGGAGTAAAACAAGATTATATTTTGGGTTTTAATGGACTAAGACAGTTCAACTAAGCTCACTAAGTATTTATGAGTTATGTTCTTAATGGGTATATATTTCATTCATTTATAAGTCCAAAGATTGACGTAGAAACTGCAGATTTACCCTTTAACACTGAAAGTCATCATGAAATACTCATCAAACGAGCCTGGAAGTCTACAAGAGAGGTAAAAAAAAAGGAGGAACTGAGATGGAGGGAGCAAGTAGGTTAAAGACAAACAGAGAGAGTGGTCTACAAGCGTTGCCAGCTGTCTGCGTAGTTCACTGAGATCAAAGGCAGGTCAATGATGGACTTATTCATGTCTGTGTTCATTGGCTTGTAAAACGACAAAACATTGTACAGTAAATCTATTGAATGTATTTGTGTTTGTTAAACATGGGACCTGAATTTATCATTTGTTAATGGGTGATGACGTAGAGTACATTCAAAGCCAATGGCGAACGTGCATAAAGAATTGGCAGAATTCAGATATGACATCATTCTAGTACTGTGACATCGTTCTAGTACTATCGACCAAGTTCTTAACCTACAATGCACGATATGGTTCAAAGTGCCAATAAATCAGCACAATCAACTTTTTTGTGTTTCAAATCGCTGGTGTCTTGAAGATATAATTGGGATCATGTATACTCTGCTAATGACCATACCAAAGTATGGTAAAAAAGAGCAATGTACAATAGGGTGGACAAGGAATGTATGGTAAGTCCATGGGGGGTGCCAGCTTTATGTACCTCCACTATTACACTATTTAAATATAGAAAATAAACAAGCTGCCTTCAGAGCAGCAGTTTAAATGACAGGTCAAAATGAGTATAAATCATATTAGGTTTGGACATGTTGTGTTGCCACTTGTGAAAGTTGCCATAAAATACACACAAATAACACGCAATCATGAATATCTTAGAGTCTCCCCTCACTCCTGAAAGTTGGTGCAGGCGTTCCTGTCGAAGCAATAGAGCCTCTTGATGTGGTCTGTCATTTCCTCTGAGCTGGCTATGGTACAGAACAAGGGTTTTAGGGGTGTGGGAAAGAGCGGTGTGAAAGGGTAGAGAGGAAGTGTGTATTTATCTTTGTTGGTGGGGCTGATTCTCACTTTGATCTGTCGGACCAATGGACAGACGGACCAACTCACTGACTGACTAGGGCTGTGGTGGTCACAGAATTTCGGCAGCTGGTGATTGTCAAGCAAATAACTGTCAGTCTCATGGTAATTGACACTTAATTAACATAAACACATTTGGCATCTCCTGGCTTCCACACATAGCCTAAAAGCCACTGATGCTGACCTTAGAAAAACATCTACATTTTTAAAAATCAAAGAGGTCCATGTTATATAGCCTACAAATTCACAATAAATCCATTATTTATTTTAGACAGGTCGAAAGAAGCATGATATGAAGAAAATGTAGTCTATTTCAGAACAACAGAATAGCATACTCTCGAGTTGCCCTTATGATAGGTCCTGTTCTGGCTATGCCAAATGGCTGTGGACTATACTAATTCATTTAGAAGACAAGATTTGCTTAGAATTCCATGGTATTATTTTATAGTATGAAGAATACAATTGAACAAAGCTGAATAAAATAGAAAGGATATCGTCTCCAAATTATTTGAGTGAGTGCGCACGTGAGGCACATATTCTATGTTGAGCGGTTAACAAAGAAATAGGTACTCCTATATGCTTAATTTAGAGTTATTAATGTAGCTTTAGTGGTTCTACAAACGTTGGGCTATATGTTTAGATTTTTAATACATTGTAAGGCTGCAAGATGCAACTCTAATGATGATTTGAAAAAAGTACCTTGAAAGGCATGAGCTCTGCTTTGTTTTTTTGCACAGGCTGTACACACACTCACAGTCACTCATTCAGAATTTGACAAGCACTTGATAATGCCTAGAATTTCACAGCAGCATCCCCTTTGTGTGGCCGTAATGCACGCTAAAAAAAATCTATGCATATTGCAGCAAGTGGCTGTTGTGCCCTTCTCGCTGAATGCTGCACACACCATCACCTGATCGGGTCTTTCTCACAGGCTACAAGTGAAGACAGACAAATCGGGGATGCAACTGTGCGCCTCCTTATCCAATTCCGATGTTAATATTGAAGATATTGAAGGAACCGTCCACATTTAATTTTTATCAGCCAACAAGATGAGTAGGCCTAACGAACAGCAAAAGCACGAGCCTATGTCAATCTACTATCCCCCATAGCACAAAGGTTGACCTATTCTATTCTGCGTGAGAAATAAATGCTCCAAACATAGCTGCTCTCTTGCAACCCGCCTCACCGAATGCTGTATGGATCTGCTATTCTTATACTTAAGAACCCATCAACTCATCAAAAGCTAGCCAGCTAACTGGCTACTAGTTAAGTACATCGGACTGTTAGCTTAAGAGACCCATCGGACAAATTCTTTGGCCACTATAGCAGCCTTAGCTTTCCACCAGCTGTCAGAGCAGCTCACAAATCACTGCACCTGTACATATCCCATCTGTAAACATCCCATCCCACTACCTCATCCCTATACTGTATTTATGTATTTATCTTGCTCCTTTGCACCCCAGCATCTCTACTTGCACATTACTCTTCTGCACATCTACCATTCCAGTGTCTAATTGTTATATGGTAATTAATTCGTCACCATGGCCTATTTATTGCCTCATTTGCACTCACTGTTTATATATAGATTTTTTTCCTACTGTATTATTGACTGTATGTTTGTTTATTCCGTGTGTAACTCTGTGTTGTTGTATATGTCGAACTGCTGTGCTTTATCCTGGCCAGGTCGCAGTTGTAAATGAGAACTTGTTCTCAACTAGCCTACCTGATTAAATAAAGGTGAAATATATATTTTTAAATGTACAGTATGCAAGTTAGGCTCTACACCCCTTGTAAAGCAAAATAATGTGCTTAATTTTAGGAAGGTATTTGGCCACTTTAGTTGTGATACAAATCTTATTAAAACATATCTATGGGCTAGGCTACATGAGGTGTGCGACTATGAATTGAAAAAGTCGCAAAAAAGGCATTGTTTCTTATGCTGGGCATCATTCACAAGTGATAGGCTAATATTGTCACCCATCAGACTATACTTGATTTAGTCTTTTCTTTACATATACTAAATAATATATGTGTGACATTTGTTTTGATTTAGAATGGACCATTATCCTGCACCAGTATCAAAACAGGGCAGTAGGAAAAAAATACATCTATGAACTCTAATATATCTATGTACTTAAATAGCGAATGGAGGGTGGTTTTCCCCATGGTTTATTTTCATGCCAGCCAGGTAGGCTATACTCCTGTTGTAAATATAAGTCATGTGCTCAATATTAGGAAATTTGCAAAAAAGAAATAGTAGCCTAGCCTATTGAAAGTTGATCATCCTTTTTTCAGTAGATGCCATCTTGCAGAAGAATTGCATATTGAAATGTTGCGCAACATGAACTCATGGGATCTCATTAAGTGTTTGATTAGATTTTTGAATACATTTCCATTGATTTCAGTGATTAGAGGGACAATAGAGTGCTGAGTACCAGGCAGATAATAAGTTTGGTAGGCTACTAATGACCATCAGCGGCATCAGAGCTTGGAGAAGCCTAATTATCTTGACTAAACGGTCACATGAAATTTGACTGCTTCATGACTCATGACCACCAGTGTGTCTATGACTGACCATCTCACTGGCAGGAGAAATGTGGAGGCTATGGTCCCTCTGCCACCTGAAGAGATTATAAGATGATGCTTTGTTGTAACTCCTGTCTATATGAAAGCCCAGTCAAACTCTTAGTGGTTTTCATCTCAAATCTCATCTTCGAATAAAACAAAAAACTTTATTTAAGATAACTTGTCAAATTGTTTTCATGTATTTGTGCTATTTGGGTTAAAAAAAATAGACAACATGAATAAAATGAGAACCAAGTGCTATGGTATCACAATCAAACACTTAATTGAGAACACGATTGGACATGGGTTCCATATAAAACCCTGATGACAAAACCATCACTTCTCCACAGGAACAAAGCAAGGGGAACCACCAAGCAGTTTCATGAGTGTTTAGAAGGATATGAAATCATTACAGCATGAGATAACACAGTTCTCCCTCAGACAGACGTGTCCATGCGTTTTCGAGTGTAACATGCCTACAACCTACTGTATACTCACGCTGATGTCCCTCCCCATCCCCATGCAGGACATGTGTCTCTATCCTAAGCTTCAGTCACATCACATCTGATGTTTTTGAAAGAAAGAAACCCAATCTCGTAATTAGTATGTGTCCTATCCCTATCCCTGCTCAGGATTTCCAGCTCAGCTGCGGGTACACCCAACCCAAGCTCTCTCCTAGTGCCTGCCTGCGTACTGAGGAAGCCGGCCAAGGAGAGCGCAAGTACCACATGGCGGCCTGGCAGCAGATTAGCTGGCCTTGTGGCTATCTGGTGATGACAGTTCACACAGAGAGTTTTTTTCCACTGCCCCTGGGCGTATCAACACCCAGTTTCCCCTTCTCAGAGGGCTATCTTTCTTCAGGCAAGGCAAGCCTGGAGAAGAATATGCAACTACTGTATACAGAATGTGAGTCTCGATTCAAACAGAATTCATGGAGAGTGATATGTAATGTTATATTTGCATGAGCAAATATAGGAATCGTCATTCACAACAAACGATGGATAATCAGCAACAACAAATGGGTCAATATTAGAGTTCAACGTATTCTCTTGTTTATGCAACGCATGCGGTATGACAACCTAACCATTACCAATAGAGGAGGACACGAGCCAGTCAAACGATCCACTGGGCAAAAACTGGTTGAATCAATGTTGTTTACATGTCATTTAAACAAAACAATTATACAGCTCTGGAAAAAATGAAGAGACCACTGCAAAAGTATCAGTTTCACTGGTTTTACAATTTATAGGTATGTGTTTGGGCAAAGTTAACATTTTTATTTTAATCTATAATCCACTGACAACATCTCTCCCAAATTCCCCCCAAAATATTGTCATTTCGAGCATTTATTTGCAGAAAATGACAACTGGTCAAAATAACCAAAAAGATGCAGTGTTGTCAGACC